>NC_030416.2:31461567-31616567 GCF_001660625.3 Ictalurus punctatus
CATAATAAACCAGGTCTGTATGCCTTCGGCTTCATTTATTTGCCTCAAGTACTCCCTGAGATTTTAAGCACGCTAACATTAAGAGAATCTTTGCTCGTCAAAGAATTTTATTTTACTCATTTACAGCTTTTGTTGCTATGCTGTCTGCGTAACCTTACCTTGAGATATTCATCATTTATGGCCAGGTTTTCATGTTTTGTTTCCAAAAGTCTTTTAGAAAACTGCCTTCATACTTTCATTTCAGAAAGATTCTCCAAAAACACATCGCACGCTTTGGAAGGGAAGGGTTTTGGCCTTGTCACTGTCTATCAATGTAAGTTTCAATTTCTCTCGCGGTACTTACAGAATTGTTTTGGAGATTTAGTTGTCTGACTTGCACTTGGATGTCTGTTTGTCCATTTTAAATGGTTTTAAGGAGTTCTAAAGGTGATGTTTATAGATATTTATAGATTGAAGATTGAATACTCGCACTGTATGTATGTTAGCGCTGTATGTGTAACTCTCACATAGCCTGAACTACTGTAATATCTCATCATGATATCACCCATGAGTAATTCAATCAACTGCTGTCAATTTTTACTTTACAAGGTTACAATAGCTGTTAGAATATTATACAGTATTTTTTAAAAATTAGACCTGCACTTATAAAAAAAAAAAATGTTATTAAAATGTAACTTAATATGATGTTGCATTATAGACTCTATAGTCCTGCCATGTCACCAGTTTTAAACAAATCATCTGAGGTTAACTTGTCCCAGTTCACTGCACACACCTTACTCATTTTAATCCACATAGGCTTTATATAATATACCATATGGTAATGATTATAGAATAGCAGTGGAAAGAAATATCTACAAGATCTACGAGATTTGGTCCAATACATTGTATTACAAATGTTTAGTAAACTACACATGACAAGTAATTCTTATTTTGGATTATTTTTTTTCTTGGTATTTGGGTTAGTTCAGTTAGATGAATGTTCAATTATCCATTCATCCATCCATTTTCTGTACTGCTTATCCTTTACAGGGTTGCTGGGAGCCTGGAGCCTATCCCAGGGGCACAAGGAGGCGACACCCTGGACGGGATCCCAGAACAATCGCGCACACACTCATTCACACACGATGCACAATTTAGAGATGTCAGTCAGCCAAAATGCACGTCTTTGGACTGGGCAGGAAACTAGACTACCCAGAGAAAACCCTTGAAGCATGGGGAGAACATACAGTACAACCTCCACGCACACAGGGAAGAGGTGAGATTCAAACCCCCAACTCTGGAGGTGTGAGGCAAACGTGCAATTTAGCATCGCACCCCTCCTAGTTCTATTCTATTCTCTTCTATTATTGCAAGGTACATATATATCACTACAAGGTATTGAGATTAGTTTGTGTTTTTTTTTTAAATTTACAATAGATTGGATTTGTAATACAATCTATTATCTTGAATGACGGTTTTGCATTTTGGAACACAATTTTTTTTTTTTTCTATTACAGTATGTTTTTTTTTTTTTTTCCACATTGTAATACTTTTTCTGCAAATTGGCAATTTTTGAATAAAAGTCTTGCTGCTGACCCATATAAAACCACTGCAATGACAAGATTCATAGTTACGACCTTATTAGTGGCCTTTGCTCCTTTCCATCACTCAAATTAACGTGCCAAATGACACTGCGTTCTCTTGACTCATAATGTGCCAATTAAGATTGATAATGACTGAAGTATTTTGTTAGAGAAACAGGACAAAACTGCTTGTCTCTGCCAACCTGGCCATATGGATCTCTAAAATATCCCACCGTGGCACCAGATACCTGATGCATCCGCTGGCAATCCAGCTGTTCTGTTTAGTCAGCGAGATGCAGTGCATCTGGCTGTACACATACAGAGATATTGAGATATGTGTGAGGAGGCTAGGTAAGATGATCAGGGCTCGGAAAAAAAGAGAAAAGCTACTTTTTAATTGTAAGTAATTATTTCAACATACTACACCATAAGTGAGCTGTTCAAATTAACCTACATGAGGAAATTAGGCCAGTGTCCCCTGGGAAAACTCCCATTGACATAAATACTGAGGGTAAAAGATTCCAGAGACATTCCAGATCCTTATCTCTCTCTCTCTCTCTCTCTCTCTCTCTCTCTCTCTCTCTCTCTCTCTCTCTCTCTCTCTCTCTCTCACACACACACACACACACACACACACACACACACACACACACACACACACACACACACACACAATCACTCACTCTCGCAGCACTTTATCACATTGTCTCAAAAACTCTTTAGGAGTCAACAGGGATTTGGAGCTTATTAAATGCATACTAGTTTTTTTTTTGTTGTTTTTTTTCCAAAATGTGCCTAGTACACCATGGGCCTGCATTTCCACTAGTGATTTATTTCAGCAGGATTGTCAAGCACATTCATTTGAAAATTCATAGAAAATTCATAAAGAATGCATTAGTGTTCATTACTCAGACTGATGAATATGACATTTATGGCATCTCTCTCAATGTTTTCTGAAAGGATGGTGCAATATACAACCCCAATTCTGAAAAAGATTCAGAATTCAGAAAGAGAAAGATTCAGTTCACCCTGTACTATACTGAAAACACAATATCAACACACTGTTTGATGTTTTACTTTGTGAATTGAAATTATTTTTGAAAATATACACTCATTTCAAATCTGATGACTGCAACACACTCCAAAAAAGTTGGGACAGTCGACGGTTTACCACTGTGTAACATAACCTTTTCTTTTAATAACTCTTATTAAGTGTTTGGACGCTGAGTGAAGACATCATTTGGTTAAGTTTAGCAAGCGTAATTTTCCCCCATTCATCCATTATGCATTTCTTCAGCTGCACAACTGTACGGGGCCTTCGTTGTCTTATTTTGGCTTCATGCGCCACACATTCTCAATCGGAGACAGGTCAGGACTGCAGGAAGGCCATGTTCACACCCGCACTCTCTGCTTATGCAACCATGTGCTTATAATCTAGGCAGAATGTGGTTTGGTGTTGTCCTGCTCTGGATGGCAGCGTATGTTGCTCCAAAATTTCTACAATGATGCTGATAACAGCTCAGATGGTTCTTTTCCTCTTTGGCCCGGAGAACACAATGGCTGTTTTGTCCAAAAACTATTTGACTATTTACTCGTCGGACGACAAAACACGATTCCACTGTGCTACTGTCCATCTCAGATGAGACCGAGCCCAGAGAAGTCAGCGGCGCTTCTGGACAGTGCTGATGTACGGCTTCTGCTTTGCACAGTAAAGCCTTAATTTGCATCTGTGGATGCAGCAGCGAATGGTGTTTACTGACAAAGGTTTACCAAAGTATTTCCAATCTCATGTCAGGATATCCATTACAGACTCATGACAGTTTTTAAGACAGTGATGTCTGAGGGATCGGAGATCATGCGCATTCAGAAGTGGTTTTCGGCCTTTCTCTTTACGCACCGAGATTTGACCGGATTCCTTGAATCTTTTAATTATATTGTTCACTGTAGAAGGTGAAATGCCCCAAATCGTGCATTAAAACATGAAAACTTTATTTGCATTTTGTTGTATTTTTTCAATAATATTTTTTTTTTTATTGGAAGTTAGTGTGTGCTGAATCAGAGGACAGTGAAGTAAAGTTAATAATATAGAATAAAGATATTCTAAAGTTAGTCTTTGTGAAAGAAAGGTAGGTTCTATGGGTATAACCCAATGACACCATCTATATCTCTCTGTTTGGTGCTCCAAATGTTCATATCTGTATCTATATCTGTATTCATATGTAAACTCAAAATGGGTATGGCTTAAACCAGAAGGTTTTTTTTGTGTGTGTCTTTGTTTTTTTTTTAAAAAATGAACCCTCCACTGTGCACCTGGAAACCCTGAAGGAAAAAAAAAACTCAGTAGTAGAAATGCAGCACTGTCAGCAAGGTGTGTGAATTCTGACTCACAATTCGTTAACCTCGGCTACATTACTCCACTTCATGACTGGTCTCAACTAGACCAAGACTAGAAAAAACGACTAAGATTTTCTTTCTAGCAAATTTACTTGGTTCTATTTCCCAAAATATAAACAAACTAATAGCCTAATTTAAACCACTGCAACCCTGACCAGGCAGTTACTAAGGATGCTGCAAATACATTACATAGTGCTGTACAGTCATATTAATCAGCATGGTCCTTCTTTGCCCTGCAAGCTTCAGATCCAACTGCTCTCTGGCACCCCATAATGTATAAACCTCCGGCTTTTATGTACAAATTTTATGTGGGGTCCCAGTCCTGAAACACACCTCTAGTCTCAACCAGATTCCATATGAGCCCTATAATGTGCCTCCTATTCATATCTGTATTTGTATCTGTTAAATTTGCATTCAGATGCATCACTAATATGTTATTGTTCACTTTTCACATTTTAATACACAGTGGATTGATTCTGGCATTCATTAAAGACTAGATAGTGAAAAATGCATTATGTAGGCTTGAAGTACACAAGAAATAGTGCAAATGCATATGGCACCAATTTGTAATTGCAGGAAATGGGATTGTTGTTTGCCCTTGACGATTATATTATACAAGCCTGGCCTTTTCTTTTTATTTCACTACAACTATGTGTACGTCAACTGCCTTCACCGATTCACAGAGTAGGAGGCATCCAGAGTACAGTGAAGCCCAGAAACATACAGGAGAACATCAGTCTAAAAGCCTCTGGCCTTTCCAAGATGCCAGCATGTCCTTCCCCTGACCTAGTTTCTTCAAAAGTAAGAGATGAAAGATAAACATAGATATCGACTGCTGTGTGAAATGGCATGAAGATGACTACATGAGTGCATAAATACACAGTCAAATAAATATCAGAGTTAATTGGGTTTGTTTTCTCTTTCAGTGGCTCAGTTCCCCCTATTGCATTCAGGCTTACGAATGGCGATTTAATTAAAGCAAAGATTAACCGCACACAAGCTCAATGAAGGTGGCACTCATGTGTGAACTGTTTGTGTGTGTGTGTATGTGTGTGTGTGTGTGTGTGTGTGTGTGTGTGTGTGTGTATATATATATATATATAAATAACATATAACTAAAGCAAGGAGGGAAAGTCAATAAATAGTAATTAATAGTTTTTTTGTCTGTGGTATTTTCAATGCCATTCAGTGTATACATGTTTTAGCGTTTAAGGTATTTTCTACATCCAGAAGTGACTGATATGATGGGAGATTTTGCAAAAGTTACACATATGCCGTAAATGAAAGCCTGTGACTAATGCAAAGCCCACACACTTAATTAATGGAAATGAAAGTCTTTTACTTTGATCCTGAAGCAAACAGTCAAATAACAGAATGCAATAACAGTTGTCAGCTGTATAACTTTAAATGCATGACATTACTTTCATGTCACACTGGCATCCTAATTGCTTTGAAATCACTTTTATGCATCTGCCATTGCACAAATGCTTTACTGCCAAAGATTTGGAGAAAATTGTTATAATAATTCAGGGATGAGTTTCCTAAAAGCACGGTAAAGTTAATATAATCCGAACTAATAGAAAGCCTGTTCAAAGCAATGCTCACTCAACCATTTAATGGGTTTTATGGTGCAATGATTAAGGTGAATAGAAACCAATAAGCTGAATTATTAAAGTATTATTTATTCAATGTATAAGGGGTGTGCATTACTTTATTCTCCAGTTCAACGTAAAATATTGTTCACAGCTCCAGGGTCTCCGGTTCGATCCCTGTGCTCTCTTCCTGTTCCTGTGGGTTTACTCTGGGTTCTCCCATAACCGTGCTGGACTACTGAATGTGTGTATGTGTGTGTGGTGCCCTGTGATGGACTAGCATCCCATCCAGGGTGTATTTCCACCTCAAGCCCAATATTCCCAGTATAACCCCTAGAGCAAACCCTACCCTGACCATGATAAAATGCTTATTGAAAATGAATAAATGAGAAAATTCTCTTAAAAAAATAAATAAATAAATAAATAAATAAATGAAATCCACTGCAATAAATTTTTACCTGCTGCCAAAAATGTCTAAGCCCAGACTGAGCTGCAATTTGTCTAATCACTGATTCATATCACAAGTCTTAGAAAAATATTAGCAAATGATCAGGAATGCACTTCAAAGAGGACACAAATGTCTGAGCTCAGACGACTTCAGAGAAATGTTGAAAGAGATTGAAAATAAAATGTGTGCATTTGTGTTTGTAGAAGAAGGTGTGGGTGTAGACAGGCATTCCGACATTTCCCCTGTGGCTTCTCAGACATGTGTAGCGTGTTTGAGCGACTGCTGCTGGACACACTCTCATTCAGCCTGCACAGTGTTCACCTTCAAAGCATGGTGTAGGTGAAGGCTGTGTAATTAGCTCTATATGAGCAGCTAGGACTAGCCCACGTTTCCTCCTACTTTCTCTCTCAACTCATATTAAATGACACAGGGGGGAATAGAAGCACGATTAAAAAGTAAAGATAATCAGCATCATTCAACTGCACATTCATTTTCAGTAAGGCTTTACTGGTAGATTATATAAATCAACTGTTTTTAAGACTAATAATAAGAATGAATAAACAACACTCATTACATAATGAAAGGAATGGAATGACGCATATTATTACAGATACACAAATCACAAGCCAGACATTTTTCTTATGTGATATGATGATAGTTGATTGTCCGTGGAGGACGAGATTAAATATGACTTTTTTTTTTTCTGCATTTGTGTGTATGGAGATGTATTTTTTTTTTAAAATCTGAGGATTTTTAGAGATGGGGAAAAGTAATAGCACTTTGATAGCATGTTACATAAAAAAACAAACAAAAAAAAACATGTCTGTTTCCTTTAAAAATGTTAGGTAAAAAATTAGGTAAGTAACAATTAAGAATTATGTAGCAATACGAAAGTCCTGGTTTAAATAGTTAAAGTTTAGTTTTTTAGATCATAAAACATTATAGGGTAAAGCTTTTGTCTGAAACACCTTTATGGAAGGAGTCTCCAGTGTCAGTGTTTTGTAACAGGCTACATTTTTCCACAGTGAGAAACTTCAAGCCAGATGGATATTTGACAAAATAAACTTTTTTTTTCTTTTTTTTTTTTTTTATTGGTATTATTCATTTCAAAAGAGATCGAGAAAAAAAGAGAGGCCAATATAGACTGGCCAATAAGACTATATTATAGCTTTTATAATATAAAAACATGATGACAGGAATATGTCTTGTAATCATTAATTACAATTGCATAAAAAGTATGATGTGACATTCTTTAATAAAACAAACAACATCTTGGGTTTAAAAGGTTTTAAAACTGGGTTTAAAACAACCCAAATTGAGTTAGTTTTAGCCCAACGGCTAAGTAAATATAGGACAGAACATTTTCAGCTAAACTAACCCATCAAGTTGGGTTGTTTTAACACAGCAAATGGGTTGTTTTTCCCAACCCAAAGGATGGTTTCATTTTTACAAAACCGCTGGGTTAAATCGATTTCATAAATGGGTTACTATTTTCAGGGTTATTATTTTTACCCTTTGAAAATGTAAAATATATGACATTATAAAGAAATATGTCAACATGGTATCTCCTTTATTTATACACAAGAAGGTGTTCAGAAATGTATTCCTAGAACATGTAGCTAAAGTGGTGTTTATAGATAGACTTTGAAGTAAATGACTCAAATAATCATATATTTAAGATGAAAATGTCAGATTTTGATCAAAGGAGACATTTAAAACAAGCAATAAAGTGAGTAACCAACTTATGATCCATTGGACATTACAAACACGTAAGCCAAAGCTAACAAAGATGCATTTAATGACATGTAAACTTACTGTTTTTGCACATTTTTGCTATATAATGGTTTGATATCCATGAGAGCAGAGTATTTTTTGTGTGATTTTTTTTTTTTTTTAACAGAAGATCAAAAGATTAAACAATAAAGACAAGTTTTCACATACTTCTTTGCTCATATTTATCAAGGGTGTCAATATTAGTGGAGGGCACTGTATATAAGACAGTGATGGTCCAGTTACTGTTTCCATGATGCAACTGGGTTTCTTTGATTTGTAGCAAATTATTCATTTTTGGCACAGGTTGTGATTCTTAACTTTACTGTTTCATGTTTCTTAAATTCCCACACTGTGGGACTTTGTTATGAAACTGTTATTCATGTTTATTAATTATATTTATTAAACTGTTATTAATGTAAATAAGAAATGTTGTTATGAATATTGTAAGCCGACTACAAATATCGCCTAAGCAACACTTAAGTACATAAATATTATTATCCATTAACTAGTGTTCTTCTTGACCCTATTGAAATCTTATTGTATATTATTGGCAATTAAAACTGCACATAATTGTGCTTATTTAGAAACACTTCTCCATGTATAGTCTTTAATTATTTCCCTTAATAACCATGTTCTTTAAAACACACATCGTTAACGAACATTTTATCAATGAATAAGCTTCATTACTTAATTATAATTGAGATAATCACAAATCTGTGGAAAAACAGTCAACATTATTAGTCCCACTGAAAAAGCATCACATCACTAACAACCCTTTGTTAATCATGATTTGTTCCTGATTAGAAAATGTTAGGTTGTCACTCACTCTTGTTTTATCCTGGACATGAGGCAGGAAAACACCCTGAATGGGACATCAATCAATTGCAGGGCTGTTAAGTTTCTTGTTAATGAAAATTCAGTTGCGGTTTTCCATCCATCCATCCATTTTCCACAACGCTTATCCTACACAGGGTCATGGGGAGTCTGGAGACTATTCCAGGGGACTCAGGGCACATGACGTTCTAACCCCCAACACTGGTACAAGCCAAATATGCTACTTACCACTAAGCCACTGTGCCACCTAGTTGCTGTTTTTGATATTTCAAAATGTTAATGCTTATGGACAATAACGAACAGCAAACCATTTATGTTTACATCAGTCTTTCTACTAAATTTAAGTAGCAAATTTAAGTGAAATATAATTGCAGAGCAATTAATTAAGATATGTCATGCATTTAGATTTGCATCACAATAAACTACAAAGAGGCGATCTTTTAGTAGAGCTCGTGCCCTGCTTCTTCTAACTCACCATATAGTCGTGTTGTATATGGCCCATGATCTCTCATGATGTTGTGTTTGGGTTGCCTGTTCCAACATCAAAATAAACCAGTGACTGCGGTTGACCGAGAAGCAAAGAATTTTCAAAGAATTCATGAATACACACCTGAAGGCCCGCCATTCATCACTCATTATAATGGTTCCAGGAGTTATAGGCTGAAAGATCACCGTTTAAATCTTCAGAAAACACCCATCATCCTGTAGACCCACTTTCTTTTTTATTTTGAAACTGCCCACAATCATCATCTTAAGAAAGGTCAGGGTAAATCTGGAGCATTTTCTATTATCATGTTGGCTTTAAAAATCTTCCTTGCTGTTTTGTTTACTTTGATTCAGCAAAATGTTTCTTCCCATAGCTCTCCTTACTATAGTTACCCTAGTAGCTGACTAGTGCTAAATACAGTATCCATACAAATTATACAGCTAGACAGAGAACAAAAATCAGATGTCAGTTCTATAAAATTGTATGTTTTGCCACATTTGAACGATCAGTCATCCCATTCTGCATAAAAATTAATTTAAATATGATGCAAGTGCATCACTGTCTGCTAGTGTCAGAATAAGCCTTAATGAACATATATGCAGAGATATATGTCTATATTCAGAAATAACATCAACACTGCAGTACTGTAGTAACAAGGCAAGTGTCAATGGGTGGTTCAGGAATTATGATTAAGCATGATTAATTATGATTAAACAAAATCACGTATAATGTTTTAATGTTTAATTGCCACTTCACCTTCTGTTAGTGGCTGCATCCAAAAAAAATCCCATAACAGCACAATAAATAGTATATCAAAATTATACACAAGGCACTGTAGGTTATGTGATATTATAAATGGCTACTTTACCACCAGATTTAAACTGCCAGCTCTCACAGTGCTGTCGGTGGAACTTGTGTTTAAAGCATAGACTAGAATTGGCAACGTAATTGGTATTATACTCAACAAAGTGTGTTTATAGACATGTTTAAATGGATCTAACGGATTTTAATAAAAAAAAAAAAACATCATTTACTGCAATAATACGATGAACAAATCAAGAACATCAACATTAATACATTATCCATAGTGCTAACAAATTAAGCTTATACATGTATTTACAGTATACAATATTTCAGGTTGCCCTGCAATGGATTGGCACCCCATCCAGGGTATACCCCACCTTGTGCCCCATGCTCCCTGGGATAGACTCCAGGTTCTCCACGACCCCGTAGGATAAGCAGTATAAAAAAAATTAAAAAATAAAACATTTTTTTGATGGATGGGTTATTTTAGGTTTATACATGTATTAAGTTTATACAGTGAATGTATTAAATGGTATTTGCTTACATGTTAGCTAAAAAATTCCACAAAATTCCAAAAGTTCACATGAATTAGGGAAGATGTCCTTACAGAATGTTTTTTGTTTTATAGTATAAGCTGTTATGGGTGTCAGTGGACCATTTCTTTTTCATTTCAATTTTATTTATATAGCACTTTTAAAAATAGACATTGTTCCAATGCGGCTTTACAGAAACGTGGATGTAGATTTAGGTCCCTATTGAACAAGCGAGAGGTGACAGTGACAAGGAAAAACAAAAGATATTGAGAGAACCGTAAACAGTATAAAGTCACAGTTTCAATATTTGCCTTCTTTGCCGTTGCTTTTAAAAGATTGTTACAACCCTTTTTTCCCCCATCTATAACTTAACATTGAGTGCTGTGTCAGGGGGAAGTGAGAGTCGTAACATACATCAAAGACAGTAGACACCAGGTTTTAATGCAAATGTATTGAAACATATAGAAAATGAAGCTTGCTGCTTGAGAATTAGCATCAAGGTGAGTAATGCCAAAATAATGAACCAAAGAAACCTTGCCTATTTGAAACAAAACCAAATAATAATACAATATCTTCCTTTTCTTTCTATATAAACCAAAACTAGGAGAAATGGTCCAATTTCCAGAAGAAATGAAATCCAACTGGAAACCGGAAAACCTGTTTCCAGACACCTATAAAGGGCCCAATTTTTGTTTACAGCAAAAAAAAAAAGCCTCACTTCTTCATGGCATGGATTCCACAAGCATTTGAAATGTTTCTTTGATATTCTCGTCCATGTTGACATAAATGTAATTGCTGGAGATTTGTCTGCTCATTCAATACAACTCATTGCCATGTGTGCAGTGGTAACTTAGTGGTTAAGATGTTGGGTTACTGATCGGAAAGTCGTGAGTGCACGTGGTCAGCAAAAATACTCAGACCGTGGCACCCAAATGATGCTTGGTTGGTATTAAGTATTAACTGTCAGATGAAGCAGTTTGTCCATTCTCCTCTTATCTCTCTTATCGACTAAGCCTTCCCCCCTGAGAACTGCCATTCACTGGATTGTTTTTACCATTCTGCATAAACTCTAGAAACCATTGTGCCTGAAAATCCAACAGCCATGCCATGATCAAAGTTACTGAGATTACATTTCCCCTACTGTGATGTTTGAAGTTAACATTAACTGAAGCTCTTAACCTGTATGTACATGATTTTATGCATTGTGCGGTGGCTGATTGGAGTGAGCAGGTATACAGTGTATACACATTGAAGCTGATAAAAAGGGTTACATATGTCAAGTGCAGGTGAGCATAGCACTGACTGTACATACTACATAACTCACAATTCTAGCATAAAGCATACTGTAAAGTTCAAGAGCTGTACAAAATCAAGTGCTAAAAGGGGCATGGAGCAAAAACCTCAACAAAGAACAAAGCTGGCATAAAGCTGGGATATACAAAAGTGGGTGTTGGCTGTTAAGGAGACTAACAAGCTGGGCCCAAATGTGCTGAAAGTCTGTCTTTTATAGTCACATTATTGTAGCTCACATTATTCCTGACCTGCCAATCCCTGTGCCAGATCTGGTTCTATTGTGGAAAATCCTAATCACATAATATAGAGATAGAGAGAGACAGAGAGAGACAGGGAGAGGTCCAACGAAAATATAGAAATTAGCAAAGCTATATTGTTAACTAGGGCATAATCCTAGATTTACTGAATATTACATTCCATCACTTCATTACATTTATAGCCTAGGCTTATATCAGCTTTTAAAAAAGCTGATATAAGCCCAATGTTGGCAATGTAGAGAAAGGCTTCCTCTTTTGGATAAAACAGCCAGACCATTTTTATTTCCTGAGTGCAAGAAATGTTTTTTATTTTTTTATTTTATTTTATTATTTTTTTTAATGATGGCTATGAGGATGTATAGACAGTCTAGCTGAAGTGATTTTTTTTTGTTTTTTTTGTTTTTTTAATCAAGTACAACAGCTTTATGTCTTGCAGCATGGATTTTCAGGCAGTCTGTCATTACCAATATTGACTGAAGTGTCCTAAACAACAGGAAATGTGCAAGGTGATTCATGTCTTAGGGGGGAATTTGGAATTTACCCTACTTTTCCCTTATGACAAAAATTGCTCCATGTGTTTGCCAGCAACCTGATGCTTCCATCTGCCAAACAAAGTCATGATGTTATTGAGCTTGTGCACATTTACATATTTTTGGCCACCTTTCAAAGAGACTTTGTGTGCTTCAAGCAGTTACATCTGCCTTTTATATCGATTTGATGTAGTCAGAGCCCATGTGCGAACCTCTTCTAATAACAGATGTCTTGATGACACTTCAGTACACTGACAATAGCAGAAGACAAAAAAAAACAAAAAACAAAAAAAACCCCAAGGCTCATGAATTACAGAAGGTTAGCACTCGTGTTAGCAACATGTCTTGCCGATATAATCATGAGTGGCGGCTATGGGATTTCCCTTGGCTAATTTATGAACATGGCCTGAAGCTGATATTTTGCTTGCAGTGTCGCTAGGCAGTTGAGATATTATCTGGGAAGAATCCGTATGTGAATGGGACATCTATTTTCAAGTGGGACAACTTAATGAAGCACAATAAATCAAAGTGCCACATGCTTGTAGAGATGCCTACTTAGCAAGAATGAAGCCATTGATCAATTATCTGCACATTTTACAAAATGAACGTTAACTTTCTTTCCTGTTGAAAGCTAAAATGAGAAAATATAACACTTATGTGAATTAAGACTTTTTATATCTTTTAAAAATATATATATATTTTTTAATTGCCTATTTTAAAATCTTTGTGGAACAATATTAGAATTGGTACTGGATTACATGCACAGTTTTTAATACCAGTGGAACCTTTTAAGGAAGGATTAGAACATGCCTGCCATGGGTTGGCACTCTGTTCAGGGTGTCCCCCAACCTCATGCCCCAAGTTCCCTAGGGCAGGCTCCAGGCTCCCTCGTTATCTCGTGTAGAAAAAGCAGTACAGGAAATGGATGGATGGATTTAACCCGGTGAAGCCTGACACATCAAATAATAGCCA
The DNA here is from genome assembly GCF_001660625.3 of Ictalurus punctatus. Taxonomy (NCBI): domain Eukaryota; kingdom Metazoa; phylum Chordata; class Actinopteri; order Siluriformes; family Ictaluridae; genus Ictalurus; species Ictalurus punctatus. The sequence continues at coordinate 31,475,047 of NC_030416.2, forward strand.
GAAAATCCTAATTTTTTTAAATTGCAGTGTTTATCGGACAATTTCACAAAATATGATTATATATATATATATATATATATATATATATATATATATATATATATATAAAATCATCTGACCAATCAAATTCAAGAATTCAACATTGCTGTGGTATAAAGAAATGTAAAGTACAGGCCTTTTTGATGATAACACCTTGCACACTACAATTTATTTTTGAAAAAGAGGAGGTCTGTTACCTCTCCACTTGAACGAGTCATGTTAGCTCCTGGATTTCCACAGAAGTTACTGTTCACTGCTTTTTAGAGGATGTTTTCCTCTCACACATTGTATTATGATGTGGTTACACCAGCACACATACGCACACAGGAATTGTATTCAACATCAAATTGTAAGTTAACAAAGAAAATGGCCCAGCCTTAAAAAACCTCCTTATCTAGGCAGACTGTAGAGAATAAGAAAGCTGAATCATCCAGAAACTCAAAACTCTTCCTCAAGCAAATGTGAGAAAATGATGGCTAAGTTACCTAACTATAGGGATCTTTTATGTTAATGTTAGCTGCAAGCTAAGCTGCAATACTGGTAATTAACATCACAGCCATGCTCACTAGAAAGTATTGTACATCAATACTGGAACATTTATAACTACATTTCCTCATATTGCAATATCTATAAATAATGTCCTTTCAGGAACTTTTTAAAATGGTAGCCATTTCAAGTTTGCAGGGGCATATACATAAAAGTCCAAAATACACCAATCGGACATAACATTAAAACCACTGGCAGGTGACGTGAATAACATTGAATATCTTGTTACAATTGCACCTGTCAAGGGGTGAGATGTACTAGGCAGCAAGTGAACAGTCAGGTCTCGAAGATGATGTGTTATAAAGAGGAAAAATGGGCAAGCGTAAGAATCTGAGTGACTTTGACAAGAGCCAAATTGTGATGGTTAGACGACTGGGTCAGAGCATTTCCAAAGTGGGAGGTCTTGTGGGGTGTTCCCAGTATGCAGTGGTTACTACCTACTAAAAGTGCTTCAAGGAAGGACAACTGGTGAACAGCCAACAGGGTCATAGGTACCCAAGGCTCATTGATGTACATGGGGAGTGAAGGCTAGCCCATCTGGTCCAATACCACAGATCTCACAGATGAGCTGGACAAACAAGTCCAATTCACGGCAGTCCTACCTCGCAACTTACAGGACTTAAAGGATCTGCTGCTAACGTCTTGGAGGCCACACTTCGACAGGTCAGAGCTGTTTTGCCGGCACAAGTGGGACCTTCAGAATATTAGGCAGGTTGTTTTAATGTTATGGCTGATTGGTGTATGTTCATATTTTTTGCATGACGGTAGGAGTGGGAGACACTAACAGACTCAAATACAGCAATATATAAAGGCTTTTTCCATGTACTGTAGATTGTATCCCGGTCTCAGAATTATCAGTAGATTTAAGCATTATCCACTTTTCAGACTCTAAATCTAAGTGCTTTTTTCTTTTGCGATATCCACCCTGCCAAGGAACAATATTAAGTCCAGCACCACTGTTTGACTTTTTCATCCAATAATTTATGATTTGGGTAATGTAAATACACTGAGAAACAATATAATGCAATTTCAGGGTACTATTAAATCACCACAGTGTATTTTTCAGGGAAACGGTCACAATGGACTGTATTCAGAGTTGAATTGTAAGTGCAGGGAGGATTCAAAACAGAAATTGTGCAGATCACTATTCAGAACTCAGACTAACTACAGATTTAAGTGCTATTCAAAAGTTTAGTACACAGGACAGAGTTGTGTCTTAGATATGGACCATTCTGACCTTGGACTTAAGGGTCCAAACCTGTTCCAGCAGGACAATGTGCACAAAGTGAGCTCCATGAAGATTTAGGTTGGAGTGAAAGAACTCAAGTGTCCTGCACAGAGCCCTCACTTCAACCACACTGAACACTTTTGGTATGAACTGGAATGCTGACTGGACTCCAGACCTCCTCACCCAACATCAGTGCCTGATCTCACGAATGCTCTTGGGGCTGACTGAACACAGCCGCAATCCAAAATCTAATGGAACGTCTTCCCAGAAGACTGGGAGCAAAGGGAGGAGCAAAGGGAGGACTAAATCTCGAATGGGATGTTCAACAAGCAACCTCAGAAGTGTGATTTGCATAATCTGAATGGGGCACCCAGAAAATAGACTTAAGCATGTACATAACTTTCCCCGCATAAAACACTGACATAATATTAACTTAAGTCACCTACTCTGAATACGGTCCAAGAAGACTACAACAGGAGGTATTTAAACACCACTGATCTCTATTCACACTAACATCAGTGGAGAATAGTCTCCGATTAAGTTCGGTTCTGTTGGCTAAAATGATTTTTGTTAACATCAATTCATTTGGTCATTTAAACGTTTTTAAAATGCCATCATGTTTCTTATTTGATGATGTAGGAGCATGGTGTACATTTTGACAACTAAAATGATTATGCTATCCAAGGACTTGACCAAAGCATGATATTTATTTACTGTGTGAGAAAGTCATACTTACCTGGCAAGGCTTTAAACATCTTTATGCAAACTGATTCTGCTGTGTTTGTTAAACTGACTCCTTACTGTTATGGAAATACCTACTATTCCCATCAGCCACTGCACCTCACCTGACCACATCGCATGACTGTCTGCACCTGTTCTCAATTACACACTCATCACTGTTCACCTATATAAGCCTCATTCTGTTTCAGCCTCACTGTGAAGTAATTGTTCAGTTTCCTTTGTTTTCTGCCATCATCAAGCCTTTACTCCCATTTTACAATTCTGGTTTTTGAATTTGATTGTTTCCTGGTATTTGGTATTCTGGTTTCTCAATGATATCCTGTTTGCTGATCGCCTGACCCTTTTGCTTGCCTTGACTTTGAACTGCCTTACGTGTTGGAGTTGTTTGCTGGACTTTATTAAATAAACCTGCTTAAACTGCATTTGCATCCATCTCCACCTCTCCGTTGTGACAGATTGTGACACTAACACAAAGTGATATTTTCAGGCAGACTGTGAAATCAAGGACTGAAAGCTAAATAAATAAAACAATTTGCACATCATTTTGATTACATATACTGAATTTAAATTGTCTTAAATTAAAATCTTAAAGCAGGTTATTGGCGGATTGACAAACTCAACTTTGGTTATAACCTTTCATTACTTCATAATTTCTGGCTGTTCTTCAGAATTAAACCACAGCAACACTGAGGAGTTTTCCCAAACTGCCTTACAAATATGACTGAGACCAAAGCAGTCTCAGAATCTGATAGCTCTGATCCTTCAATGGAGAGAAATATCAGAAGGAAACTAGGAAGTTGAAGAAGAAGAAAGGCAAAACATCAGGAAATCGTATTTCTTTTATGTTAGTTATGATGGTTTCACACCCTAGTGGCTTTCCTACATTCCAGGGTAAACCTTTAAAGTACAGATATATTTCATTATTTTGTGGAGCTGAGGCTACTGCCAATCATACACTGAACCTTACAAGGTGGCAATATAGTCTTCTATATGAAGGTCTTTTACAATATAATGTAGTCTTATATGGGACAGCCTTCTACAACAGAATATCGTCTATACATAGGTTTCTATATGAAGCTTTTTTACAACTTAGAGCCAGAGTTGCTAGGGCAACATATCTCCCTGCAGTTTTTACCTGGTTTCCCACTGAAGTTAAGCAGGATTGAGCTTGGACAGTACCTTTATGGGAGACCTCCTGAGGAAAAATAATGTTGCTTCTTGTATGGGTATTAGTGAGGACACCAGGGGTGCTCACCCTGTGGTCTGTGTGGGGCCTAATGCCCCAGTATAGTGACAGGGACGTTATACTGTAAAAACATTACCATCTTTTGGATGAGACGTTAAACCATTGTCCTGACTCTCTGTGGTCATTAAAAATCCCAGGACACTTACTGTAAAAAAGTAGGGCTATACCCGGTGAAATTCTCCCATTGGACCTTCTCTTTTATGGCCCCCTAATAATCCCCATCCCTGAATTGGCTACATCAATCTCTCCTCTCCACTAATAGCTAATAGCATTCTGGCACACTATGGCTGCTGTCACATCATCCAGGTGGATGCTACACACTAGTGAGGGCTGAGGACATCCCCCCATACTATGTAAAGCACTTTAAGTGTCTAGAAAAGCGCTATAGAAGTGTAACTCTAACTAACATAGTATTCTATAGGAAAGTCTTCTACAACAGAATATCTTCAACACATATTCTTCTATAAGAAGAGCAAGCCCATGTTGGAGGTTCTCCAAAGGTTGACAGCTGACAGAAATACAATTGTCCAGACTGCAGCAATTGCAGAGTTGGCAATTGCTGCTCCAGAAAAGTACACAGCGCTTCTTCAGCAGCAGAAGGAGGGGAAAGCTAGCAGACGTAGCAAAGTGATGCCAGGAAGCTGCTGAGCAGACAAAGTGGTCTCAAACAGCATATGGCAGATGAAGCAGAAACGCAAGTTCTTCACTGTGAAGCAGGATTAACAGTCCACCTTCTCCACACCTGATCTATCTTGTGATATTTGAGAACCTCTGGTTAATTTGATCTTCTGAAAATAACTGACAAACATGCTAAAGTGCTTTTTAAAGGATTCCGGAAGAATTGCAGGAGTTGTGTAGGAGCATTGTAAGCAGCTGCTTTACTCATTAAGTTGCAATTATGCCACAAACATTAGGTCTGTTTAAAGCAATTTTTTTCATCTAATGTTTATTAGAGAGCAGTCCAATTATGAAATTTTGAAGTTCAAAGTAGTTGCACTTAAAATGTAGCCAAATGTACTTAAATTTTATTCATGTATTCATAACTGGAATGGGTGTTAATAGTTTCAAATAGTAATATCGCTTTTCCTGGGGATTATTTTAACTTAAATATTGTAAATACCTAGGGAGACATTACATTTAGGGATGTTTAAGTTATATTTCATTAAGTTATTAACATGCATATTAGTCACAAAAACAAATATCTGACTTTATACCACATCCATCCATCCATCCATCTTCTATACCGCTTATCCATCACTTCAGGGTCTTTATACCACAGTGCTGTTGAATTCCTGAATCAGAATGGTCAGAAGATGTTGAATACTTTTATATAACAGCATCTCTGATTGTAGTTCCTGATGCAGGGCAATCACAGGTTTATATTTAGGCACTTGTTCCAATATGACATGATAAATTTTATCATTTATAGCTGAAAATTATAGCTGTTATAATGTGTATATTTGTGTGTTATAAAGTTATAACAGGAGCTTAGTTCATGGACGTTCTACAACATAAAGTCAAGTCAAATTGGTTTACTGTCATTCCTCTACTGTACATCGATAGTGTACATTGAAACCAGGGGGGCATGGTGGCTTAGTGGTTAGCACGCACCTCTGGGTATGCATGGAGTTTGCATGTTCTCCCATGCTTTGGTTTCCTCCGGGTACTACGGTTTCCTCCCCTAGTCCAAAGACATGCATTGTAGGTTGATTGGCATGTCCAAATTGCCTGTAGTTTGCGAATGTGTGCGATTGTGCCCTGCAATGGGTTGGCACCCAGCCCACTGTGTCCCTTGCTTTGTGCCCTGAGTTCCCTCAGATAGGCTCCAGGCTCCCCACAACACTGTGTAGGTTAAGCAGTACGGAGGATAGTACAGTAGAATAGTAAACAAGACTGCATAATGTGCAAATCTCAGTGTGAGAAGAGTGCAGGACAATAAATACACAGATCAATAAATACACAGAACATTGAACACACAGGACAACAGATGAAGTGTTCACAAAGCTATTGCAACAATGGACTGTAACTGTAATCAATAACTGTAGCAGCAATATTGGCTGCAAAAAGAGTCTCATGAATTAAAAAATAAATAAATGTAACTACTTTTTAAATTGATCAAAAAATGAAAGTGTAGACCAATTGTTGTTATAAAACAGGAATTAAACTCTTTGGAATGTGCTTACACACACACACACACACACACACACACACACACACACACTATGGGGTGGTAACAGCAACTCTGCTTCATCACACCACCACATTGTTGATCAATTTTCCTATAACAGCATGCTCCCAAGTCTTTCATTCCTTACTTATTATTTCATTAACGAGCACGTATTCAGCAGTAATGCATTTGTAAAGCATGATTTTAATTTAGAGCGTTCTCAAATCAGTAATGCTAAATTAGCACAAGAATGTACTGTATTATGTGACTGTTACTTTGATTTCCCAGAAGTAATACTTAATTACGCTTAACAAATACTAACGCATCTGTGAAGTGTTATTTAAGGGATCACTTTGTTATTCCCACTAATGGCATTACTGATTGTACTGTATGGTAGTGAACACATGGTGTTAATTAAACACTCTTCACACACACGAGTGCTATCTGACCAACCTGTACCACTTACTCCTTTTCAGTAGTCCTGTTCCATTGAACCAGGCCATATCCTTGGATTTTACTGCAATATCATCACGACATTTATTTTAGAATCCCCAATCTGTGTAATATAAATAATACTTGATGAAAATAGATCTGCAAAAGCCCATCCATGCCTGGGAATCCTGCTGGTGTGTGCACAGGTTTTGTGTGAATAAGACAGAATAAGAAGATAGGTGACAGAGGCTAAAATGAATTTCATTTCATCAACTTAAATGACCATGAACTTTGTTGTTGAGATATCAGTATGATTATTGCAATTCTCAAGGTTATGAGGCTATGGTTGTGCTCATTTAAAAATCTGAACCAAATTTATATAATTTTAGTACAGTTTTCATTTTTTTTTTTTTTTTTTTACTAATTTTTATTCAAATTTTGTAACTAAATAAAATAGCAAGGTTAAGTGATATGTGTAGTCAATTTTACAATTATAAGGCAATGAATAAAAGCACTAGTTAAGAATGCCAAAGACATTACTTAACGGTTTATTATGCTATCCTTATGGCATGCATATTGTAAATGATAAAGAAGCATTAAGACCTTGGAGCTTCTCCACACTTACTGTCTTGTACACACTTCTTTTGTACACTTTTGTATTCATTCTGTTGATTTACATGAATTTTGAGGGTTTTTTTTTTCTTTCACGATTCATACAAAAAGGTCCGTTTTATTTATTCGAAAACATAAAAAGGCAACGATTCTGTCTAATAAAGAAGGTCTGATTTATCCAGCTCACAAAATTCAACAACAATCAGACAGAGCTTGTCCATCCTGCAGTGTTATTCAGCCTTGATTTCCGTATGAGTAGGAGAATTGTTGAAACCACACACAAAAAAAAAAAAAAGAGAGAAAAAAAGGCTGTGATAACCTTGATTGCAGATCTGTTGCCTAAATTTCTATACTGGCTCATTTCTGTTTTCTCAAAATCTCTGAATGAATGCATTTGAATACATTGTCTATTGCATAATTATTAACTAATTCCTCACTTATCATTTACTCAATTCATTAGTTTACTGTTAATTATTATGGAGCAGTGACTATAACCCCTTCACAACAGTTTTACTACATCCCTCTGGTTTTCCTTCTTTTTTTCTTGCCTCTCCTTTTTTGGCTTCTGAGCACATTTGTTTCTTTGTTTCTGTATTCTGTTTGTATACTCCTGCTCGGATGGGGCTGAGCAGGAACTCAGAAAGATGGAAACTACAAATGCAAAGAATATTTTTCTACATGTAAAATCTTATCCTCAGAAAAGACATCATGGTCCTCTGAAATCAAATTCCCTTCTTTCAGTATTATGAACTGTTTGAGTTGCAACATATAAAAGTCTGTAATTTAATTGTAAGTTATAAGTCATGCATGATTTTAGTAAATAACTGACTAATACACATCTGTTAATCAGACCAGCACACTTCAGTTAATGTTCTCATCAAACATCAGAATGGATAAATAATGTGATCTCCGTGTTTTTAACCGTGGCATTGTTGTTGATACCAGACAGGCTGGTTTGAGTATTTCAGAAACTGCTGATCTCCATGGATTTTCACACACAACAATTCGTGTTTACACACAATGATGCGAAAAACACCCAGTGAGCACCAGGTCAGAGGGCAGAAATGCCTTGTTGATGAGAGAGATCAGATGAGAATAGGCAGACTGACTCGAGCTGACAAGAAGGCTCCAGTAGCTCAAAGAACCACTCTTTACAACCATGCTGAGCAGAAAAGCATCTCAGTATGTATACCAGAGCAAATCTTGAGGCAGACGGTCTACATGTGTAGAAGACCACATCAGGCTGCACTCCTGACAGTCAAAAACAGGAAGATACAGTGGACATAGGATCACCGAACAGTTAGAAAGAAGGTTAGAAAAAGACAAGGTGATATACAGTGTATCTGTTACCTTTAATACATCTACAGTAATTGCAATCTACCCCCTATAGCAGATAACATATTCTGTCTTTCTGAAGAAGGTTTCAGATGTTGGGCTAATCTTCCTCGTAATTCACTGGATTTCAATTCCTCCATTAAGTATGAGATCTTGACATTACTTTCATGAGTACTTTCCTACTGTCATTTAGTGTTACACCAAATAAAAGAAAGGAACCACAGCTTAGGCTTTTGAAAGTCTGATTTGGAAAACACACAACACCTACATGGAGGTTTTCATCTATTTGTTTCCATCTAGGTTTTCAAAGGTCCAACATATCTGTACACAAAGTTATTTAAAGACAGAAGTGACGTGCAAATATGTTTACCTGACATCTTGCAAACAAAATATTACCTAACATCTTAGTGATAACCATTATTACGGGAAGGATACTTTTTCTCTTTTAGGCAACACAGGCCATATGGCCATTAGAAAATGTAAATCCTTACTTAATTTTTTTTTTCCTATGTGTATTATATCTCAGTCAGATCAGCTCCCTGGATGTGTTTCATGCTTATATATATCAATAACTGGAGGCTTTAAATGGGCAAACAAGAGGTTAACATATTAAGCCTTTGACTTCATTTCATATCAGAAATAGAAAGCTAGAATTTTACATTCATTTAGCAACCTGAAGCCTACAGACAAATTACCAAAGGCATTTATAGCAAGCTAGTTATTTTCTAATTCAGTTCTGTATCCAAGCAGCTTGTAGGAAAGGGATGTTTTTTTTATTTGTGTGTGAGTGTGTGTGTGTGTGTGTGTGTGTGTGTGTGTGTGTGTGTGTGTGTGTGTGTGTGTGTGTGTGTGTGTGTGTGTGTGTGTGTGTGTGTGTGTGACAAATTTCTTAAAAATGTTGACTGAGATCAATAAAAAAAAGTCTGCAAAGTCCTTTGCCCTGCTCATCATTTATGCATTAGTTATTTTAATTCTTAAGCAATGTAATTAGCACATACTATTAAATTTCACTAACAGCCATCAATGATATTCCATCTCAACTGGTCTTTTTCTCTCATTGTAATTCTGTGATCTTAGTGTGAAATGCCCATAGAGACTCATCTTACTAATAAGGCATGCATTGTTTCACATTATCTAATCAGCATAATATGCTAGAATGGGGACCATGTTAGACCAGAAAGGCCAGGTTGTAGTTTGCTTAAAAGAAATTAAAGGTACACTGATCGATATTTTTTATTGTTTCTACTAGGGAAGCATCAATATAATTTTTTATTATTATTATTATTATTTGCCAGATCAAGTATACAGTACATGCTTTTGATACCAATGTTGATGCCAACATGAATCATTTACTAGATACTGACTGCTGGTATGGATTCTTCGTGCAGAGTTTTATGTCATGTTTATCTTATGGTGTTTAAACAGAACAGCCAACCTGAGTGCACAAAGTAGTATCCATGAACATAGTCATGAAACCATGAATTGCACCTTGAATCAGGAGCAAAATGTGTACACTGGTTACCGACTCAGTGCTCAGTGCTCACAGAACTCACTCAATAATTTATCCACATGCTCACTTCACTGCTACATGCTCACGAAATACCTTTTGTACTTTTTGCATGCCATTCATGGCATCTTACATTCATTTGTAAGTTCAGCCAACCTGGTGCTCTCTATTAAAACTACTATTTATGTAGCATAAAATGTTTTATCAGGTTACTAGTGTTCTAGGAAAAAGCTGTAGTTCCTCCTGTTCATATTTTTTGGCAGAGTACTTGTTGCAGTCTGCTTTGCTTTGTGAGATATGTGAAAATTGTGAAATATGTCTAGATTTCTGTCATTTTATATCATATTTTCATTAGCATAACTCTGTATTCACACGGTATCAGTGGTAGGCTACTGCATTTTGGTGTCAGAACATTTATATGAGTATGTGTAAACATACTCCAGATGGTATCAGACAGCATGGTATCAGATGGGTATTCCATACCAATTTGGGTACGCATAAATCCCTACTTTCTACTATTATGAATAACATGGACATATCTTGGAAACACAATTGTTGAAACAGTGATATAGCCTGAAAAACCATACAATTCTGTGATTGACTCCTTGGTTGTTTCATTAATTTCTGACAGTGTATTATTGTAGGAATTTAAAGATAAAAAATCTGAGAGCTGCTTTTCCAAAATAGAACAATTGGTGATTGTGAAGGCGATGATGTTGGACATGAAATTGGCTACACTTCTCCTGGACAGTGGCATCAAATCAGTAAGTTATTTGGTGTATCAGTATTTTGTGTAATTTAATGCAAATTGGGCCTTAAATGGCCAAGTAGAATGAGAAGAAAATGGCTTTTGAATGAATTAGCCAGACTAGTTGTATGACAAAGGATTATCTGGATCTCTCTGGAAAACTCTGGGATCACACCATCTGACAATGCCCATAATCAGGGTGGTTGTGGCTCAGGTGGTAGAGCAGGTTGTCCTCTAAGTGTAGGGTTGGCGATTCGATTCCCGGCCCATGTGACTCCACATGGCGAAGTTTCCTTGGGCAAGACACTGAACCCCAAGTTGCTCCTGATGGCAAGTTAGTGCCTTGCATGGCAGCTCTGCTACCATTGGTGTGAATGGGTGAATGAGACCCAGTGTAAAGTGCTTTGGATAAAAGTACTATAAAAATGTGCCATTTATCTTGGGCTAGTTCTGGACCACAAATGATCATTCTCTTCTGATATTCCTAATCTCACTATGACCTTGTCATCTCAAGATTGGACTACTGAAACTCCTTGGACTCTTTGAAGGTTTTCCCCTGCATGCTATCAGACCTCTGCAACTGATCCAAAATGCAGCTGCACACCTTGTTTTAAATCTTTTAAAGTTCACACACATCACCTCTTTGCTGTGCTGCACTGATGCCTGCCAAAAATGGACCCCACATACCTGAAGGCACTTAACAGTCCTCACTCCGCACCACATGGTGGCTCAGTGGTTAAACATTCTGGATTAGAGATCTGAAGGTCATGAGCTGAAGCCCCGGTTCTGCCAGACTGCCACTGTCAGGTTCTTGATCAAAGCCTGTAACCCTTTCTTCTCCATATGTTTATTAGGACTTATTAAACATTCCCATGTATCCATTTTTTTGCATTTGTCATGTGTACATTCAGAATTGTTTATTTATTTGTATCTGAATATTATTGTTTGATTAAAAAAAACCCTCATCTTCTTATTTAAATCTTTTTTTACAGCATATACAGTACACACTTATACAAATCGGATTATCTTTCTTTCCCTCCTTCCTTCTATCTGTTTATTTCATTCTCTCAGCGTGTTTCAGATTCCCCATGGAGGCATACTTGTTTCTAATGCAATGATGAAAATCACACGCTGTTCTCAGCAGAAATTTGCTGCAACTCGTCATAATTTAGATCCCATTAGCATTATTTAAGAGGGCTGCAGTAATGCGCTAATCCTGCCTCCTCCATGAATGCTTTGCTTCTGCCTCAGGGGTCTGAGCGACTCATCTCTCCAGTGTGACCAGCCAAATGAGGCCATTACTGTGGCAGCTTGTGTGACTCTCCACAGTACTGGGACTAGGCCATGAGGAGAAGAGGAGAGCCACAATGGTCTGACTTTGACTAATCTGCTGAAATGATCTGCGATTTGAATATAAATGGCATTAGCAGCTTCACTTATATATTTAATATTATAGAACAGTTCCAGTCCACTGATTTGATTGGACAACTGTCATTCCAAGAGTGGCGTTACTATTACAATGCTGGGATATTTCACTGTTCGTATCGCTCCACTTGTCTGTGATCACTATATGAAATATCAATTATAGGAGTAGTTTGTTACATTGAAACCATTACTACAATTGCCATGGGCTGTCAGTCAATCTGTACGTTGCACACAAAGCTCTATCCAGCTCTATCAAGCTGTGGCTTCTTATATATATATATATATATATATATATATATATATATATATATATATATATATATATATATACACACACACACACACACACACACATATACATATATATTCATTGATTCATTGACGGAGTAAAAATTAAAAAACATAAAAACTGGCCATATTGTGTCTGAAATATCAGTTACTCAATATTAATTTCTTGTTTATAGAACAATAGAACAATTGTGCTGTTGTACAGCCTGTTGACATTGAATATAACAGTGTGATTGCCAGTGTGATGTTGCTTAAATAATAATAATAATAATAATAATAATAATAATAATAATAATAATAATAATAATAATAATAATACGTATTATTATTATTATTATTATTATTATTATTATTATTATTATTGTTGCTGTTTTTATTAAACCTTTCAAACGTTTAAAATACAGAGTGTAATGTAAAAACAATTAAACAAAAGGTGGTTTGTGTGTGTGTGTATGTGAGAGAAACTAGATATAATATAAAAAGCAATAATATAAAAATATATAAAATAATATACAATTGAAAAGTAAATAATATAAAAGTGTTGTGCCAATAAAGAGTAGTAATGAAAGACTGTTGGCTGGGTTTTTTTTCTTCTTCTTCTGCATTAAAGCCTAATTAATGTTTAATAGTGTTTGAATAATGTGTTTCTTTCATACATGGATTATGGAGAAAGCTGGCACTACGAGTTAGACCACAGCATTTAGACTAAAAGCCACCCAAGCATTTGTTTTAAAATGTTGTCATTAGATATTTACATGTTAATAAATGTTACTATTTGATTCATTACATCTACATATGTTCATTAGAAATAATGTAGGAATAAAACCAGGTATATTTGTGATTTGTGTCATCCCTGTGCATCGTGTAAACTCTGCACTGATGTGACAGCACATATGCACGGTTGTGACCTCTTTATCGTTGATTTGTTTATCCTCAAACTGACAGGCATTGAGAAGACCAGACATATCCTTTCAACCAGCTGTCAAAGCGTTTCTCTGCTATCAACATCACATTATAATTTCACCACAGCCGTGTTCAGCAACAGTGCCTCAGCATGAATAGATGAGGAAACATTCAACCTCTCTAAATATACCTCTTCAACTGCTACCTGTAATAACCTCCAGTGTTGTCAGAGCGCTCCTTCTTTTTTTCTTCCTCTATGTATGTCTCGTCTCACTTAACTAGATTATTTCCAGATATTAAACTCCAAATTTTCATCCAGAGCTTCTGCTCATATGCTTGTAGTCTATGATTGTATTTGACTAGGTTCGTTTGGACTTTACTTCTGCTGGAATTAATGAAAACATGTTGCAGTGATGGGGTGGCTATCGTTCATATATGACAGTATATAGTCCTATATATTCTGTTTGGAGTTTAGGTCTACTGTTTATAGAATTGCACTTGAGGTCCTCAACTGTACAGCAAATGGACAGACTCTCTTCTCCGAGATAAAAGCAAGCGCTTAATCCACTCTAGTTAAATTTTTCAAAGGTTAAAAGAGACACTGTAGAAACCTCCTGCGAGAATAATGTGTGCTCGAGATGTGGTTGATATATGAACTACTTTTGGCATTGAGGAATGTAATTAATTCAATCTTTGTGGCTGCCATCGCTTGTCAGGTATCGCTGCAGCACTGCCGATGCGGAACACACCTTTATTATTTTGTCATTAGGGACAACTCGCAATCAATCACACAAATAGGCTCCACATCCCGGCTGTTCGATGGTGGAGAGCTCTCATCCTATGGCCAGGAAAGGAATAATTACTCCCTTCTTTCAGAGGGTGGGGAAGAATGGAGACATGTGGACTGCAAATAGCAGCATCTGAAAAGAGATAGCTGTTTCAAATCTGAAATACGTATGAATGAATCCAAGGCAATATGGATTTTGTTAGACGAGAAAAATTGTAGCAATTTGCATGGGCAAAAAGTCTTTTGAAAGAATTCAAAAGTTAAGATTAGGGGCTGGAATAGGCTTTGTGCCTTTTTTTTTTATTTCATTCACATAAAAAAAAAACATAATTTAACCACATTACTCTAACTTGTTCCTTGATCTTAACAGTTGTGCTTTATTAAAAACATACTTGCAGTGGATCCATCCATCCATCCATCCATCCATCCATCCATCTTCTCCTGCTTACTCCTTTTCAGGGTCACGGGGAACCTGGGGCCAATCCCAGGGAGCATCGGGCACAAGGTGGGGTACACCCTGGACAGGGTGCCAGTCCATCGCAGGGCACAACTTGCAGTGGGTATTCATAATATATTTAAGCAATATAGCACGAGCTATAGAGAGTGGTTATACTGAATATCAACAGGGCTGTGATTTGCCCACAGCCTTGCACAAGGCCACAGGCCGATATTCAATATAACCACACAATTGCACGTGTGATATTGCTTTCATACAACAGTTCCATAAAGAAGAAATTAATATCAAGTAAGTGACATTTCAGGCACAACGTGGCCAAATATTCTGTTAGTTTTTGCTCTGCTAGCAGAAATGGATCTGGAAGTAGCCACACCCACTTTGTACCATGTCGGCTAGCTGGCTAGCTAGCTCACAATGATTTGTACATTCCTGTTACAGGTGGAAATTGGTGTTCCTTCTTCCTTTTCATCCACTACTGAGCTTTCATATTTTAAGCCAAAAAGTTATATTCCTGAGCTTGCCATATCTGCTGATGATGTCTCCAACACTACTGTAGTAACAGTTTCAAACTAGGAAGTAGAATTTTACATGGCGAACACAGACAAGTGGAGTGATACACACAGTGAAATGTCCCAGTGCAGTTATACTAAATATAAACAGTCTTGGAACACTGCTCAATTGATCAGATTAGTGGACTGAAACTAAAGCCGGGTTCACACCGTATGATTCTGGCCACGATTTGGTCGTCTGAGAGAAATTTTGAGAATCCTAAAAGATTCCTATAATCCTAGGCCAAACTCTGTAGTCTTTGATCTCTAGTTTGAGGCGTTCCCCGACAGCCGATTAATGGTCGTTGCGATCATATTTTTCCTCTGATAAAATTCTGGCAATGTCAGAAGATTTAATGTACAGTCCTTTAGTGTGGCTTCTCCTACTCTATACGAGTCTTCTTGCGTGCATCTGTTTTTCGCGTCTTGACTGTCGTACAGTCTGACATTAATGACGACTGAGATCCTACAGTGTGACATGGCTTACAGCAGGGATCATGCTCGTACACTCCGACAAGCAACAGTCGCAAAGGACTATTAAAAATCGCACGGTCTGCACCCGGCTTAACCGTAGTATAAAGATAATTATTGCATAAAACTTAATGGTATGTTGGAGAAATTAGATTTGAGGTCAAATTAAAGATTTTATGATCGTACAGTATGTTATATTTCCATATGATATATGATAAATCAGTGGATTGAATGCTTTATAGCCCTGAGGTTAATAAAAACAAACGAATAACATGGAAGATAAAGATTATAATATTAATCATAATCTTGCCCACAATAATTCTTGCTTGTTTTTCTTGTAAAGTCAGTCACACCACATAAAATCTCTAATGCGACTTCACATGCTTTTAAATAAGTCTTATATAATTAGTTTAGTTTAGTTTAGTTTATTTCATTCATTTAACGGGGACCATGCACAATACAGATGTTGTACCAGGGTTAGCTAGATAGCTAATTTGCATCTGTAGTCCCTGGGCAGGATGTTGTTACATAAGATTGCAACACACCATTACAATCAAGAGATAATAATAATAATGATGATGATAATAATAATAATAATAATAATAATAATAATAATAATAATAATAATAATAATAATATCACATCACAATATCATAAATGACAATATCGCAATAATACAAATCAATGATCACATATTTGATTTTTCTTAAGCCATATTTTGAGTGCAGTTTTAAAAATATAAAATGATGCACAGTCTCTAATATGAACAGGCACTGATATAAATCCTCGGCTTAATGAAAGATTTATTCAGTGCTTATGAATGTATTACAAAGCACCAATGTAGCTATCCTAATAAAGTCAATAAAGTATTATTGCCTTAATCCACACAAAATGAACCTTTTATGAGGAAAATAAGCACAGCAACAGCAAGCGGATATGTAAAATACATTACATATTAATAAGAAGATACAAGCTGGATTGAAGCCACTGGGAGTTGCCTCTCTATTAGGTGCCAAAACCTGCTTAGGATGATTTGTGCATGCACAGCTGGTATCAACAGACTAAAAAAATGCATAAAATAAAGCTCATTTGCTTTTTTTTTTTGGCCATTTGTTTAAAAGCTCGAAGCTTTTTGGCATCCGTGTTGTCTTATTTGATGTTTCGAAATTGGTTAATGTGGACTATTTTTAAATGCTTTTGAACCAAAACCAGTATCATCGCAAGAGATCGTACTGTAAATAAAAATACACCAGAATGGTATGAAGATGATGCTGGGGCTGATTTCTCATGTCATGTGACACACACACAGTGAAAACCCCCTAGATTTCATGTGGGACTAATTTGTTGGGACTAATTTATTTAAGCCCATTTCACTGACACGTCCACAACACATAATCAGGAATGATCGAGAAGGTGTACGTGCAATACAACTAAAAGCACGCACAGCTTTTCTATTTACTGTGCTCTCTATATGGAAGAGATGAATGTGAACTTGAAACATTTGATTTATAAAAATAGCAATTACGAATGGTGAATGTGTACTTTATTTGGGCGAATCCAAGAATCATAATCCGTGCCCATGGTGGGTGTCAAAAACAGGCATACAGCATTAAACAAGTGTAATGTGTTGCCACAATCAGAATAGCAAGCGAGGGTAAAACCCAGAAAACACAGAACTAGGCTTGCAATTAATGACAGAAATTCATGATAAGGCTTCAGAATGAAACAACAGTGTAAACACACAAACTGACAACTAATCAAGAGCTAAACCCTGAACAGGTGAACACAATAGGTAACAGACCAATGGCAGATTAGGGGTGAGACAAGAACCAAAAAAAGACACAAGGCAAAACCTAAATAAAGCAAATGGAAGTAAAAAAAGTGTCAATGAGTTGAGAGGGGGGATTTGTGGCAACTACTTACTATACATTACTCTTTGAGTGTCACAAGTGTTTATTCCAATAAGACTGAAGACAGTGCAGGTTGGGGTTATACGGTACAGTGTTTATGTACAGAATAATAAAAATAAAAAGAAACTTCAATTTTAACGTCTTGATTTTCTCACAGTCAGTGTCATATTCCAACTGCAGACTATTTGGTGTCTAGATCTTTATATCCCAGAGGATTGTGAGAGAAGACTGTCTAGTGCCATCACTGGCATCATAGGCATCCTTTAATGGTGCAGAGAAACGGAAACGTCTCTTATATTGAGTTGAGATGGTTGTATAAAAGCAGGGACAAACTGAAAGCTTGTAATAAAAAATCAAAACGCAAGAGTCCTCATTTTTCATGGGATATTCAGTCTCAGGGGTCTGTGAAATACAGATAAACTGAATAGTATCAAAGTTCCGTTGTATGTCTACAGTTTGCCATATTCCTCAAAGTCTTCAAAAAAAGTGTTTTGTTTAATCTCTCCCTTGGCTTTATTATTATTTAAAATGTCAGACAAATGAGATTGAGAGAACATTGTGATTCATACTGCCCCGACAGCGACTGTCAAGAAAAGTCACGGATTATACATAATGTCTATGTGCACAACACCGCAAGAGCCTTTTGTGTAGAGTTAATGAAGAGTAAAGCTCAGTGGAGTCTAAGTCGTTCTGAAGATTCACATATAAGTGGGAAATGGTGGTGCCCTCGTGCTGACCCTCGGAGATGAGTCATCTGTGCAGATCATAATACATGCAAAGGAGATGCCATGTTGGTACACCCACAGATAAACACAGCTTGGCTGCTGCCATAGCCGCAGGTGGTGTGTTTCTGCTCAGCCGTCAGCCAAGTGTTATTCTCATGGCAAGAATGGAGAGTTAGTGAAGGATGAAATCCAAACACCATCAGCCATCAAGAGGTTCTAAGGCCTGCTGGATGTGTTGGACCCAAAGGTGTTGGCTTGGATTGAGACAGAGCTGCACAAAATGGGGGAAATATAAATTTTCCAAGTGTTTTATTCCTGATTTGTACATAATATAAACAAGGACAAAGTGACACTGTGAATACTGTGACTGTGGATGAATGAAATATATTGTTTAAATTGTACTAATACTTTTATAATTATAATTTTACTGCATGAATGTTTGCCAACAAAGATTGCAGATGCGATATCAGGCTGTGTTTAATATACATTTTTCATTTCCTGAGCACAGTCGTACTAATGCACCATGATTAGTAACAATATTTCAGTTCTGTAAAGATCGTTATACCAGCTAACAATGAGCATTCTTGGAACTTTCAGTATGATATTCAACAGGTTCTACGTTCAAATTGTACCCCGCCTTGTGCCCGATGCTCCCTGGGATAGGCTCCAGGTTTCCCCGTGACCCTGAAAAGGATTAAGCAGTATAGAAGATGGATGGATGGATGGATGGTCATAAATGAAGGTACTCTATTCCCCAACCCCAACCTTGTGTAGCTTTTCATACAAGTTGAATTGTCCAGATTGTTACAAATATGTAAGTGTGAGACCTGTGTTTTTCCACACATACCAATGTGTCCATATCAATAATTCCATTTCCTCTCTGTGTAGACTGAGACCTGAATAAATCTCCACTTCGATTGTTTGCACAGCACATTTCGCTCAGCAAGGCAGGCGATACATTTTCACGAGACACCCTGTAAAATCTCCAACAGAAAATTCAAGGCAACTCGATGCCATAACGGGACGGACTGTAAAGAGGAAGCTTTAGAATTCTCTTGTGCCATGTTCTGACCTCAGTGTGGCTTGTGTGCATGGAATAGACAAGTATCAGTGTGAATCAGTTGCATGCTGAGGCCTGTCGTCAGAGAGAATAAATCACAAGTGCTTCCCTGTGCTGTCTGCTGAGAGGTCTAGCAGGTAGAGAGCAGCCAATGTACCTTCATATCCTTCTAAAAAGGACCTGCCGTTTCTTCCTGCTCTATATATAACGAAATAATGGATGGGTTTCTGTTTCTCCTCCTGAACATATGTTAAACAAAAACAAAAAAACAGGGGAAATAGTTATGATTGTGCATGAATAGGCACAGCTTGTAACTGGCAGGCATAAGAGGTGTGGTACTGCAAAAAAAGGCAAACCTGTCATCCCCCTGCTTTGAATTCCCTTCAAGGAAAATGTCATGCTGAGTGTCTAGGAAGACGGCAAAAGCTGTCTCTATCTCTTTGCATGACTGTGACCTCTTACAGAGTCCTCTTGGTCTGATTCATTGCTCTGACACATTTAATTTCTAATGTATAATCTGACAAACAGGTGCATGACCTTACACTCATGCTCACTCTCATGCTCATACACACAAAAAGTGAACATTTTTTTGTGTGTTTGCACATTCGAAATATGGAATTTCCAATAATTATTGAATTTTCACTCCTGGGAGCATCCTTAATTTGGCTACGTTTTCTATGAAGCCTGTATTCCTAAATTATTATAGCTTGTAAGCTTAATATGATACCTTGTAAGTGTTATCTAAGTAAGTAATACTGTGTTTTGTTATAGGAAAATAATCAATGTCAGGGTGATATGACACTACTGTGGGGTGGGGGCCACTAGGTGGTGGAGGAACCGTTTACGTTTTTGTGATGTCTGTCCACCCACCAATCTGAGATTTTAGCAAGTGCAATATCTCAAGAATGTGTGGTTGAATGTTTGTAGGATATATATGGAATTAAACCTGTAACCAGCAGATGAACTGATTAGAATTTGGAATCCTTGAGCAGGAAGTAGAAACTTCAGTGGTGTGAATTTTGGATGCAGTTCTCTGTATAGTTACAGTGTTTGTACTTTGTAGTAGAAATTACTTACTTACTTACTAAGTATATTAGTTCGTAATAAATATTTGAGGTTTAGGTATTCTCATACAACTACTGTTTTGAGATGAGCTCTCAGGAGCGGCACAGAGTGTCGTCTTTGTCATCATCATCATCATCATCATCATCATCATCATCATCCTCCTCCTCAGCTGGACACTCAAGCTGTCAATCCAAACCTCACCAGCCAATGAGAGTAAATCGATGTCAAGCCCCACCCACACATGAGATTTGTGCCAGAAGGGTGAATGTAAAACGAAAACTGAAAGCAATATGAAAACTCGGTGTCACTAATCATGGTTTATGATTAGTGACACCGAGTTTTCATATTGCTTTCAAAGTTTTCGTTTTACATTCACCCTTCTGGCACAAATCGAAAACGAAACCTGGTCAACTGTTAACAAAGAATGCTGCTTATTTTAAGAAAATGTTCAATTTTCACCACAGAGTTCACTGTTTTTAGTTTCAGAGTCTTTTTCTTTTTTCTCATTGTATATCTCTTATTTGTTTCTTGAAAAGTTATGTTCATGTTATGAAGCAGTCGATTTTAAAAAACCACTAGTCACCACTGATACAGAGAGTAACCTGAGCTCAGAATCAACAGAGGGACCCTGGATCTGTGACGTGGCAACACTATCGCACTGCACCACCCTGCTGCCCATGTTACATAACAATTTATTAATATGGCTTCATAGAAAGTTACATAGTTACCCTTTATTTATTAACTATTGTCAATATTGAAATACAATTTAAATAAAGCAGTGAAATAGATCTGAAAAGAAAAAGAAAAACACTCAGCTGCTGATATGCAGATAACTGTACGGATTACAACTGGTTTAGAAATAAATATATACAGCCATCCTTTGCATTTTATGCCCCTACCATGTTTTCCTCATGTGTATATTCACAGCAGAGCAAATAAACTGATTACACCAAAATCCACATTGATTGGAGCATCAGATGTGCTTATTTAGATGTGAGGTAACAGCAGGGTAATGAAGGCCATTCACAAGCCCTGCTCATTCTAATGTTTTAATTACTGTAAGTGCTATCTTGTTTCCATCTGTTACTGAGCGTGCGCTAAATCAGATGCTTTGTACTCATCCAAATTCAATTAAACCACACCGAGACATAGGAGCCCTCCGCATGTTGGTGGGAAAGATAACCAGACAACACATACCAACGTTCACTCACTCCCCATCCGTCATGTCTTGCGAGAGAAAAGCCGTCTGATTGACAATTCGACTCAAAAAACATTCTACAAATTGAGAAATGTGAATACGTTCAAAGCTAAATGCTTTGTGCTTCATTTTTCAGATCCATGTGGAATAGATTACTGTTTTCTCTTTCAGGTTTGGCTTAAATAAATTCAGAATATAAGAGCAGCCCACTTATCAAGTTGTCAAACGTGCTTCCTTAATTGATGTTGTTTTTGTTCAGTCTTCCAGCAACTAAATGTTTTGCTAATGTTGTTGAATGTGGAGCTACGTATCACACTTTACGTTCAATCGTATTTGTATCCTGTGATCATTTCTGTCCACTTTTGTGTTTTTTTCCCCAGAGCTGATGGAAGTGAATCACAGGCTGATGATGGTAGGTGTTCTGATGGACAGAAAGAAGCTTTTGTATAAAAAAAATCTAATTTTCCTATCACTGAAAAGGCAGTGACTCAGCACTGGCCTACACTGGATTTCAATAAATCAAAAGCCTAAATGGCTGTCAATGGCTGTGAGTTTCATCAAAGGGAAATAAGTCAAGTGTGTGCTGTGTAATGCGAGTTTGGAGTGATGCTCTGGGGACAAAGGATGTGGGGAAGGCAGATAGAGACAGGAAGGATTTGATCGCAGAAGTAGCTGACAGCAGCTGCTTTCATAAATAAGGGGCCGATAACCCTCATTTGAGTTCATTTATTAGACTGGCCAAGCTTTAATGAGCCGATAATGAAACTAAACTGAGCATGTATGGATGCTTTTATATGTCTTCATTTTTACTTTTTATTCCTGTTTATCATGTCTAGTGAAGAGACCCTCATTCTGCTATGATTCTAGCATATGAAAATGATAAGTAGTCAAAAATGAAGTCTCCAACAGCGATGCAAACATTTTGATCTAATATAAAACTTTATGCTTAGTTACAGCAAATATTGTGCTCATGTTACTGTGCGAATAAGTGGGGGAAAAAAGAACAATTTTTTTTTGTCCTTTTGGATTTGTCTGCTTCATTTACCAAACCTCACACTTTCATCCTGCAATTAAATACAGGATTTTTAAAAAATTATTATTATTATTATTTGGCATCACAAATTCATAATGTTTTGGATGACTTTATTCATAAGAATGAATCAGTTAAGTTTAGGGTATAAATTGTGAAATCTATTTTTAGTGAAATATAAACAGTAATTTTAGTCAGTTACATCAGTCTCCAATCTAAATTGTTTACACCTTTCAGATTCTTGTTAGATTGGCGTATATACAAACATAGCTAGCTACTAGCTATGCCCCACCTTAATATGATTTTGTTTCCGCTTATGGCAACATGCTTCCAAGAAAGGGAAAATCAGTATCAGTATGATTAAAAAACAAACAAAAAAACAAACAAACAAAAAAACACAGTCACAATAACTAAAAAGAAAGATAAAGGCAGGCTAAGTTTTCAGGTGTAAAAACCTGAAATCTAGCTAACAGCTAACAGCTAAACCTAACAGAGATTTTTGTTAACTGGGAAATATAATTTTCAAATGACAGGTTACTGTCTAATATAACACCCAGATCTTTAACTGAAATGGCTGAAGTAACCGCACATCCTTCTAAATGCAGATTGCATTCTAACAAACTTTGTGTACAGATTTTTGGTCCAATTAGCAATATCTCCGTTTTATCAGAATTTAGTAAAATTACCGGACATCCAGACTTTAAAAGATGCAGTCTTTAGTAGATGCATGCTTAAAAATAGAGACAGAAGGAGATGAAGACAGTAGGAAGGAGAGTGCAGCCATGCAGTACTACCAATTTTGTACCATTTGCACCTTTGATTATGACTCCAACGTACTGTAAACGTCTCACACTTGCAAATTCATAACAGTTCCCCGTGCTGGATTTGTATTAAAAAAGATAAATAAAATAAACAAACAAACAAATAAATAAATCCATCCACCCATCCATTTTCTATACTGCTTATTCTACAGAGGGTCATGGGGAACTTGGAGCCTATCCCAGGGAACTTGGGGTACAAGTTGGAGGACACCCTGGATGGGGTGACAACCCATCCTCAGAGCAAAAATCACACACACATTCATACACTACGAACAATTTAGAGATGCCAATCAGCCTACAATGAATGTCTTTGGACTAGGTTGAGGAAACCGGAGTACCTGGAGTAAACCCCCAAAACACAGGGAGAACATGCAAAATCTGCTCACACAGAGAGGAGGCGGGATTCAAACCCACATCCCTGCAGGTACGAGGCAAACATGCTAACCACTAAGCCACCATGCCCCCCAAATAAATAAATAAATCATCACATTCAATCAAATGATCAATACAAACCACATCCTTATCAATCATTGAAAGAGATGACGACGTTCTAACGGATACTGGCAGAGCGTAGGGCCAGCTATGGCAAAAGTTCAATCACCTCTATACTTTAATCTGGACATGGGGACAGAAAGCAATCCAGGATCCCCAGATCTAAGAAATCTGGATGGATTATGTGGGCTCAGCATGTCAGATAGATAAGCAGGCATTTAGTTATTCAATGATCTAAAAACAAATAGTAAAATTTTAAAATCAATTCTAAATCTGACCGGCATCCAATGCAAAGAGATCCGAATAGGGGTGGTGTGCTCATATGGTGCTCATAACAGTGATCATACTGTACTTTCTCTGTACAAATGTAATGAGTCAAAGTATTAACTAAAAAAAGTTAAACCAGAAAAAAGTACACATTAATATTTTACCTACGCTCACTGTGAAACAATTTGTCTTCTAAAACATTTATTCCAGATGTGCAGTCATGGCTGGTAACAGTTATTACACCATAAGTTTTATAGCACTTAATATTTAATCCATTATATACTCCGAAATGAGCCTCATACTCTGTATCCTGCAGTGTGCTGAATAATTAAAGGTCTATTTGAATGGTGGATGGACTTGAGGAACGTGATTTACTGTCCCATGTAGGTTTGTAGTGGTACTTCAGCTTGAAAAAGCTGCTAAATAGAGGAGTTTGTTCGAGTTAGACTGGAGGGGAGCCCACTGCCTTCAGCACTCCATTGGTCCAGCATAATTACTCACAGTGCACAGGCAATTAAGACCAAGAGAAAGTTAAAGGCCTGGAAACACACACGCATGCTGTGTGTCAGATCAGTAGCGTGACACCTCAATGAGGGCTTGTGACATCCAGACCTGAGCCAAAGCAAGCCTGCGGGTCTCCTTTTAATTAGACCATAATTAATGATGAACCCACTGAAGCGGAATCGTTAATCATTTGAGCATACTGTTCATCTTGCTTTTGTCAGAGCACATCAATACTAATTTTGATATAGATGTTTCTAATCACTACTCTTATATCCATTCATAGCAACAAACAGCTGATGCATCTGAATAATCCTGGTTTATTTTGCAACTGGTGCACTAAATAGTAGGAATCACAGTGCTTCGTGATGTATTGACTATGGTATTCCTGAGAGCATTCAATCATTTTCAGTAACCACTTCATCCTGGTCTGAGCCATGGTGGATTCAGACTATACCATGGATGGGATGCCAATCCATTACAGGGCACCAAACACCCACACCCACACCTACATTCACACCTAGAGGCAATTTAGCATAGCCACTTCAGCAACCAGCATGTTTTGAAGTGCTGGGAGGAAACCTGGACAACCCAGAGAAAACCTGGAAACATAGACATGGTCAAATATGTAAAACAATAACTTGAAACAGAAAACATGGCAGAGAGTAATCCAAAACTCAGACTAAATCAGGGTCAAACCGAGCACCCTGGAGTTGTGAGGTGGCACTGCTACCCAGTCCACCTCCACACGTATTTGTTTAAATCAAATGAAGAAAGCCATGCGAAACACTTGATTGATTTGTAAACTTTTTACCTCTTCATTTAAGGCTTCAATACAATAGTTTACTATTATTTGTGACCTCATGAACCCTGCTTTATGCTAATGCAATCTTTTGGCAGCTTTCACCTCCTGAAGGCTCATTTGAGTCAGTATCAGAGTGGCAATCTGAAGGAGAGCCCAAATTACAGGTTGGCAATGGTACAGAGAGTAGGAGGGAGAGTGCACTTAGACTGATATGTCTCTGTGCACTGAGGAAATTGAAAATTCCTCCCCACAGCCATCGGTAACAGCGCTGAGCAATCTCTTCTCTGCAAAACTGCTATGCTAATCTTAGTCTCAACAGTGGTAAAACAGATGCCTGCTTTCAAGCTTGGTCCTGACTACAAGAAGAACATTGAAAATACCTCAACAAATGGGAATCGGAGGAGTGGAGTCGGTACAGCTCACATTTTGAGAAGTCTGCTTTCAGTTATGACTACTCATTGCTACTGCTGTTCTGACAGCGGCATTATATATTCGGAGGGTACCTAATAATGTCAGGTTTTAGGAGCCTAGTATGGCCCAGAAAATGGGTTAGCTGCAGCTATGTGTTGTTTTTGGTGACTAAAGTGCTGTGGGGTACAGTATGTGTCAGAAATAATTTACTTCACCAAACTAGCCTCTTGTGTTTTCACTATCTCCTAAAACACACAGACTGAGGGTAACATAGTCCTCACAGTGACCTCTCACCACTGTTTAACTGCTCAGAAATCATGGCACTTTGTATCATCTTTTCCCTTTTTTGTCTGTCTTCCAAATATTTCCATTTCTACAAAATGATTAATTTGTATACCTATGTCTAAGCCTCTAAAATTAGAATAATGGGACTGATCCTGCACTGAGTAAGACACATCCTCAAACAAAGTATCTCACTGGATTTGACACAGTTTACAACTCAATCCACAGACATGGTCCATGTGTGTAATGTTGACTCAACACAGATTTTCATTTTACATTCACATTTATATACACTCACTGGCCAATTAAATAGCAAAGACGTGACACCGCCTTATTCATACATTTATGTAATAAGCCAATATCTGGCAACAGTGCAATGCATAAAATCCTGCAGATACAGATCAGGAGCTTCAGTTCATGACAAACATCAGGCTAGTTTGATTATTTCATAAACTGCTGATCTCCAGGGACTTTTCTGTGCAATAGTTTAGAAGGTTTACACAGAATGGTTATGGGAAGAAGAAAAAAACATCCAGTGAGTAGCAGTTCTGAGGGCAGAAATACTTTCTTTATGAGAGAGGTCAAAGGAGAATAGCCAGACTGGTTTGAGATGATAGGAAGATTACAGTACCTTACAGTAAGTGTGGGGAGCAGAAAAGCATCTCAGAACACACAACATGCTGAACCTTGGGGAGGATGGGCTATAACAACAGAAGACCTCATCAAGTTCCACTCTTACCAGCCAAGAACAGGAATCTGAGGCAGTGGACACAGGTTCAATGAAACTGGACAGTAGTATGTAGAGAGTGTATATGAATTTGGCAGGCACACTTATCCAGAGTGCTTTTTAAGTCTATATCAAAAACACATTCACATGCGAATACAAATTTGTTAGGGGCTAAGAATACCATTCAGGTCTAAAATGAGACAATAGGTTTGTTTAGGTGCATATTGAAGAGGTGAGTCTTCCATAGTCTGAAGACAGCCAGTAACTCAAATGTTCATACAGTCAAGGGAAGTTAATTCAATTCAATTCAGCTTAGTTACATGTATAGCGCTTTTAACCAAAATATATAAATTCAGGATATAGAATTTGAATGTATGAATTTGTCCCTAATGAGTAATCCAGAGGTGATGATGGCAAGGAAAAACTCCCTGAGAAGGCATGAGGAAAAAACCTTGAGAGGAACCAGACTCAAGAGGGAACCCATCCTCATCTGGGTGACACCGGATTATAACGGATTATATTATATAGGTACAATTATAAATAAATCCCTTCTGTAAATGTGCTAATACAACATGTTCAAATAGTGCAGCTGTATAACCAGGAAAATGTATTACAGCTTTTACATGAAGTCTGTTTTGTTGAACCTCTCCACTGTTCACTGAAGGAGACTTGAGTGCAAAACTGATTGTGATAATTGCAGCGCTAAGGCTATAATAGCAATTGTAGTCCTAGCCATCATAACATAACTGTTCGTTTGAATTGAGGTCCAAAGCCATATTTATTGTTTTTAAGTGGTACCATCCTCAGTAATCTCAATGATCTTTAGGCTGCATCATGTGGGGCCATCCTCAGCAGCAGCATGTAACTTCCAATGATGAGAACTTCAACCAGAAGTAGGGCATCAGGATGGATCAGGCATGTCCGGAGAGCAAAAAGGGTCAGGGTCATTGGTATCTCAGGAGCATCATGTGTAGCTCGACAGAAAGAGAGAGGGAGAGAGAGGAAAAGAGAGGGAGAGATTATTAGGTACGGTTATTGTCTCAAAATGGTTAAGGACAATTTACTTTGCATGAGTGCAAGCAAGGACTCCGGCAAAACTAGCTATGACAGCATAGCTAAAAGTGAGAGCCAGAAGGTATCACAGACGTGAAGGCTTCCTGGAACATAAGGTGGCCAGCCAATCCACCATCAACAAACCAGGGTGAACATGCGAAAGTGGGGTGGCTTCAGCATCCCAGTTCACCACAACACTCTATGCCTGTGAGCCCTCTAGATCTTCTCCTTTACTTAAGAACAAAAAATTATTCACAAAAAGCTTGAGTAAACAAATATGTTTCCAGCCTGGACTTAATCACTGAGACTGTGTCTGAGTCCCAAACACTAATCAGAAGGCTGTTCCATAACTGTGGGGCTTTGTAAGAGAAAGCTCTTACCCCTGCTGTAGCCTTCACTATTCGAGGTACCAACAAATAGTCTGCACCTTTTCATCTAAGTAGGCGTGGCATATCATAAAAGACCAAAAGTTCGCTTAGGTACTGTGGCGTGAGACCATTTAGTACTCTATAGGTCAGTAGTATTTTATAATCAATGCAAAATTTTACTGGGAGCCAGTGCAGTGTGGATAAGGTAGAGATGATGTGATCATACTTTCTGGTTCTAGTAAAGACTCTTGCAGCTGCATTCTGGACTAACTGGAGCTTGTTTATGCTCCTACTGGAACATCCAGACAGGAAGGCATTACAGTAACCTAGAGGTGATGAAAGCATGAACAAATGTTTCTGTATCATGTAATGACATTATATTTCTTATCTTAGCAATAATTCTTAGATGACAGAAGGCTATTCTAGTAATGTTATCTTCATGAGCATCGAATGAAAGACTTTGGTCAATAATCACACCAAGGTCTTTTACAGCTGCACCTGATGAAATGGAAACTACATCCAGCATTACTACGTGATCAGAAAGCTTACTTCTAGCTGCATGTGGTCCTAATACAAGTACTTCTGTCTTGTCAGAATTAAGTAAAAGGAAGCTAATAAGCATCCAATGTCTAATGTCCTTTACACATTCCTTAACTTTATTAATTCTGTGTGTCAATACACACTAGAGTCTTTGATGCATGTTTAACTTGTATCTTGAGAGATTTCTATTTATTTAAAAAATATATTTATTTATTTATTTAGGGGGGGAGGGGGGGTTGGGTCTCATCTGTGCCTCATTTGCAAATCGGTTTACATATTACATATGCATGGATATGCATTCCTCCCACTATATCTTACTAAAATATATCTCAAAACCTTATTCTAATCTTATTCACTATCACTCACATTCTCTACATCATCACTGAGACAGTGAGTGCAAATTCAGTGAATGTTTCAAATGCTACGTCTAGCACATCGTATCTCTGAAAATATTTGCCCCATACTTTGGAAGAAAATTGATGATTGCTGAATTTATTCACAGGAAGCTTTTGCTGAAACCCAAAATGCTTTATCTTAAATGAGATCACACTGGTGGGAACCTATTTATGGTAATCATTTTTTACTCAGTTTGGCACACGGTCAGACAGATCAGGCGATTTTCAAATATTTCAAACTGTCATCATCCTGTGTCAGATCATACTCGTCTGACCATGGCTTTAATCTTTCTAAGCGGTAACGTCATCTGCTACATACCTCAAAGCTCCAGTGATAAAACAGGATTGTGCAGAGTATTTTCTTCCTCATTAAATATTCAGTGAGTGAGCCTTAACTCATGAAACCAATGCTTTTGCTCTGACAATCTACACCAGGTACAGGGTCACACTGTGAACATCATACAGTGTTGCACTGACTAGTGTAATCCTTGAGTGAACTGAAATGTTTCTGTTAGATTTAAAGCTTAGCACACTGTAGGTTATGGTGTCAAGCACATCAATTATTAATCTCTCTCTCTCTCTCTCTCTCTCTCTCTCTCTCTCTCTCTCTCTCTCTCTCTCTCTCTCTCTCTCAGATTTACAACATTTTCAGAAAATGAAACTAACAGTAGCTCACAACTGATGACTTTATACACTAATTTTATAACACACAAAAGTTTCATTGTCTGCTTACCCGTCAGAGAGGAGCTTAGTAGAACAAACTTGGCCTCTATGATGACAGACTTAGATTTTAAAATGCTGCATTGGCCATATGCATTACCATCTGGAATCTCATTAATGACTACTTCTTTATGGCTTGGTGCCATTATATATTTGTTTAAAATATACTTTCATTATTTTGATTACAACAGAACCAGCAGCTTCAGAATTACTTGTAATGCAATTGTATCATAGCCAGTTCCAGTGCATAACAGGTCTCTCCCCTGTGGCACAACATTGCAGTTAATTCAGAAGGAAGATAGCCAAAACACACTTACTCCAAAGCACACAATGTCTGCCATGTCTTCTGTGCCATGTACAGTAGCAAAACAGAGTGGCTGGCAATTCAATTGCCAGGCATATTGCAAAGCAATGGTGTGTCATTTAGAATCATAAGCTACACAGTGATATTCTGTTCAGTGTTTGCCACAGTTATTATTATTTATTTGGAGAAGGCTTTCTAAGCAATGTTGTTAGCTTGTCACTGGAGAAAATGCTGTGTTGTTATGCTGTTTCAGTAGTTGAGCTTGTAGACAATTCCAAAATGTATCTATTCTACAAACGGTCTTTTTTCTTTTATTGTGATATATATTACAAAAGCTACACCTCAGAGTATGTAGAATAAAGTCAAATTTTATTACTTGTCTATGTTTTGCATATTACTTGCATCTATGTTTTGCATTTATAAAATATAAATACAGCGGAGTATTGACTCTAAGCAAAGTTGATAACTCTGGTAGATTCTTGATAAAATATTAACATCGCCAACATTTAATGCTAAAGAAACAACCAACATTTACAAATTGATAATAGTCAGTTAGACAAGATCTAAACCAAGTTCATCAACCCTAATAAAAATGTTTAGTGTATCTAAAAGAAATTGTGATGTATGCACTGAGATCAAGCAATGCAAGCAACTCTGATTGAAATTCGGTAGTGGGTCATTTATTACTTTAACCAGAGCTGTTTCACCAATGTTTCATCACATCGCTGTTTCACCATCTAAGTGATTCCTAGGAGCTTAGCTGCTGATCTAATGCATTGCCACTGATAAAGGGGAGATTTTATATTGGCCAGTAGTTTTGCAGCTTACAATGGTCAATGTCAGGGTTTATTTTTAATCTTCATAACTGCTAGTGTAAAAGATTTAGTTACATTTTCAATGCTAACGGAGTCTATTATTTTTTAAGAATTCCTTCTGGTAGTTTTAATAAAATGCCCACTAGTTGATGATTTTGAGAAGCAAATTCTTGCTTTTGGAGATAATTATTAAATTATTTTCCCAGCTATGTTCTCACCTACACATCTGTGGCACAACCTTGGCAACATTCTCATATGGCATATCTCACTGACAAGGATACATCATTTACAAATTACAAATGCCATCATTTTCAAATGAGTACATTTAAATGTCATGTTTTGCTAGTTCATTAACATATTTCACAAGGCTCAGTTTTGACTCTCCTACTGAAACACCTATATGCTTCCCATCAACCTTGTTATTCACAGAACATACTCTCAAAATCCATCTTTACTCTGACGATTAACAAATTTATTCACAAAACACTCAACCTGTTTCTCCTCTACAGCCTTCTACTTTAATAATCTGCCTATATTATATGTCCTTAATGACATAGATCATTAGCGCGCCACAGGGTTTCCAGATCTCAGCAAAATTTCCAGCCCAATTACAATCTCAAAAAAAACCAGACATAAAGACCTGAAACTAGACATAAATAGGAAAGAAAATTTTCTTTCTTTTCCTAATCTTTGCAAGTTTACTGTGGTGTGTACAAATTTTTGATTTGCAGTATTTTTCAAATGGTTTTTTGTCATCACTTTTTCCTCTCCTATCATTAAAGTATGACTTATTACAAATAGTTATGTACTGTAGATCATACATACACTGTCCAAGCTTACAGATTCCTTTTGTGGAATTTGATTAGGTCTTATTTAGAGTATTTTCTTCAAAATGTTTGTTTGATTTTCCTTGTTCTGGAATTACTCCAATTTGGCATAAAACTGATTCTGGTAGCCCTGGCTCTTCTTCCCCTAAAGTCCACAGCACATTTCGGTTAAGACTGCCAAATAAATAAATGAATAAATAAGAATCTAATAGGAGTTTAGTATTGATAATATATTTGAATTAATTCAAGTAAACACGTGAGATCATGGAAATAATACATGATCACGTGAACAATAAAACCACGTGTCGTACATTAAAAAAAGTCAATACATCTTAATCAATAAATTAATGAATAAATAAATGAATTGTGCGGAAAAAGAAATAAAAAAAACAAAAACAAATGCACTGCATGTGAAATGTTCACATTTGATAATGTGCGAAACATAACGTGTAGAATATCACATGTAATAAATGTGTGACTTTTCTATAATAGCACTCATCACCATTCCCTGCACAACTACTTTCCGTCCTGAATGTATTTTTTCTGGAGCACCGAGGGGAGCGACTGTGAGCCAAAGTTGTGTGCAAAGCCATTCAATCCTTTACTTTCTGCCCCAATGCATCATGGGTGCCTGGTGTGTGTTCAGTATGTGTTGTAATGAGCTCATGAAATCTGCAACAGCACTTCAATAGCTTCACGGTAAGCCATACCCCCAGGCCAGCGCGTCACACACACAGCCCAACATGGCTCCTTGGCTTTTCCACTGCCTGTTATGTGATCCATGTGCTCCACTTTACTTGCCTGAATTCACAACCAAGCAAAGGCCAGCACCCTCGAATTGGGTTTCATATTCAGGGACAGATGACCTCAGTGTAATGTAAAATTACACCGCAAACCAAACAACTCCATCCCACAGGCAGAAAACCATAAAGTGGAAATCACTCAGGTGTGTTATATGCTCCAGCAGAAAAACTTATAAAGAGCTATAAAGCTTTGAGCATTTTGGGATGAATAGAGGTAAATCTTGAAGTGTGTATCCCATAACACATTCAGATATCTAGCTTCACTCGTTCTCATTGTAGCAATTTATTTGATACTATATATGAGACAACAGAAAGAGAAGTCTGATTGAATACTTGATGCCTGATTTTTGATTCCATTAGTGGATGAGGTGTATGTTAAGGGGCCAGACAGTGCAGGAAGCAAGCACGGATATTGCCTCCACCATGCAACAGGACACCAAATGCCAAGTTCATTAACATCAAATGGCAGGAGCAAGTGGAGAGATTAGCTTTGATTTCCAAATCAGCAGAAGACACGGGAAGCTGGGAATTAATTGGATGCAGGCTCTGAAAATAACTCGTACTGCATCTGTGCAATCAAAGTTCAGCAATATCACAGAGCATAGGAGAATAGCTTAAGGAATATCACAAAGATCATAGATTAATCAATTGCTCCAGCTTTAGTAGAAATGCCAGCTCCAGTAGGAGAAAAAAAAAAAAAACCATGAACTGAAGTATGTCTTTGTTGCACTTTGAACATATCAATGAGAGCAATAGATTTTATTCCTCTTCCTTGAGAAAATGTAGCTCATGTTTAATATATCCTAAAATAGAGTTGATATGATTCAAAAGCACATCAATTCAGATTAGCATGATACCGGTTTTAATTCTGAGGACATAAGAAAAATATTCTCATATCCTCACTCTATGTAGCAGGTGCATTGGTGCACGTGTAGTATATGGTGGCAATAATTTTGGCTTGAAGGCTATACACCAAGATCATATGAAATGGACTTATGTGTACTAACTCAGCATTAGGGCTTGTCGTTTCTCCAGGCTCTTTAATTATTTTTTTGCCTCCATGCTTCAGGTGTCACAGTGAAAAAAAGTCACAATGAGAAATAGTAGCAAAAGACAATAAAACAACAGGACCACATATTGTTTATAACAGGATTGCACTGCAAACAATGCACACCAAGTTGTGTTTTTTTTTTTCCAGCCTCCCAAGCAATATTGTTCCAAGAGCAACAAATGTGAAATTAGTTTTTGAGGTAATTAAACCGAGAAATTAAGTGGTTTATATTTAAATGTCATGCATAATAATTAAGCACCTGAAACTTCATTTCTAAATGATGATTGTAAATTAAGCAGCCGACTGGTGCAGAGTGATTACCTGCGGGAGTCTAAAGGCTCTACATAAGCGCAGACCTCCGCTGGCAGCACTCCTGGGGGAGGTAGGTCTTTCACTGCGTTTTCAGCTCCGTGCTTATGTGATAAATTGGCAATTGCATCTATGTCTGTAGTTGTAGTCTGCCTCATCAAGAGACTGTGATGCAGAAACTTTTAATTATTGTTTGAACTCTGGTTTGGCCTCACGTTCTCCTTTGCTAAATGGCTTATTCGATTCAGAGGAAAAATAGAAACTGCAGTGAACATAAATAATTGTTGATACTTTGGATAAAGCAAGAAATATAAAAGATAATAATAAAAATAATAATGATATTACTACTACTATTATTATTGTTGTTGTTGTTGTTGTTGTTGTTGTTGTTATTATTATTATTATTATTATTATTATTATTATTATTATTATTATTATTATTATTATACATGGTTGAATATTGGAAGATGCAACTACAAATATGACTCCATGTACATTTGAATTATTGCTAACACTTAATTTTAGGGGGATCAGATGTTGGATTTTTAGATTATACCATAACACTATTATTGATTCTGATTAGTCAGAAGGTGTTGATTATTATTATTATTATTTTTGTAACCACAGCTAACAATAGTGAGGGCTGTAACTCAAATCACAGCGGTTGTGGGATAAATATTCTCATTGTGTCTATATGGATTCCCTCCAGGCTCTCTGATTTCCTCCCACCTCTCAAAAACATGCCTGTAGGTGATAAATTGCCCCTCGGTGTGAACATGTGTTCATGGTGTCCTGTGATGGACTCATATCCAGAATTCCCAGGATAGGCTCTGGGACCACCTTAACTAAAGATAAATGAATGAAGGAAAGCGCTACAATATAAGATACAATGAAACATATGAAGACTAAATAAATGACTGTTTATGATGCCAGATAACTGCTTTATTTACATTCATACTTATTATAATTTTCATGCCTAAAATGCGACCACCTACACTTAAATGTTACAAAATTATTTTATTTCTTGATGGCAGTTAAAACTAAGTTATGTAATATTTGTTTGTTATTACCACAGGCTGGGTTAATCACATACGGTACAGCAGGCATTATCTGTCAGTGTTTTATTCAATGCTTACACAATATTGTTGCACCCTGGCACGCATTTCTCAATAACCAAGGCTCTCCTTTCTCTCAGCCATTGGCACAAAACTCTAAACATATTTCACTGGAATTCTCTTATATTGCATACTCCTTACACACTTTTTTTTGCACGAGACTTTGCATTGTGCTCCAGCTCTAAACCTAAATTTCAGGATAAACACTTCCTCCATGTTTAAGGGACCAAACCATTGAAAAAAAAAACCATTGAGCTCACCTGGACATACACTACAGAGTTTTACACTATAGTTTTACTGTACACTTCTGAGTCTTTCTGTATTAAAAGTCAAAATGAAATGTTCTAAAGTCAATGTAAAGTGAAGAAGCAGAGACCTGAGTATCTAACACAGTAAAATATGGTGCCAAGTGTAAGTACACTGGGGAAAAAAAATAAATAAATAGATAAATAAATAAATAAATAAATAAATAAATTAATTAATTAATTAATTAATTAATAAATAAAAGAATATATGGTCAGTCAGATTTAAGAGAAAATATAATGCATAGTTTACATAAAAGTATTACATTTCTCATCAAAAGGTGATTTCACTGCTTATACTAAACATAATTTAAACAAGTGTCTAGAGTTGTAGCGTGAGAGTGAGCAATTCATCTAGTATCAACGTAAACCAATTACATTATAAAATCTCCCAAGTACATTGGCACTGGTAGGAGCTTTATCTATAGAATGAAATTATTGTGATTAAAAGATCTTTAGTAGAATAGAGCAGTAATAATGTGGCTGTGGCAAAACACCAGTGACCTGGGTTTGATCCACAGATCAGGTGAGAGTGTGAAGTTGATATTATTCAGGGTTTTGAAAATACATGATCAAGTCATGTTGAATGTACACAAAACAAACTGTGTTAATGTGATCAATGTCAGTTTGACCATGTGGACCTGATGTACACATTTGAATTAAATAAATTCAGTGAGTTTGTGTGTGTGTGTGTGTGTGTGTGTGTGTGTGTGTGTATTCACCTCCTTGAACGTTTTTCCAAATTTTGCAGTGTTACAACCTGAAATTTAAAGAGGTCCTGAACCACAAGTCATCATAAAGAAAGTTGAAGTGCTGTCATTATTTTGTATGAATAACTTGTTATTTAAAGATATTATGTCATTGTTACATACAGCATAATGTAATTTTAACACCCTACAAACCCTTATTGTAATAAGATTAATTTATCAAATATTAGCTTATAATTCTCAGTATTTATGTCATTTCCCAGATGGCACAGTAAGTAACCAAATGCTGCTTTAATGTAAATCTGTGAACACATAGAACCAAGAACCAAGGCTTCACATACCAAACTGAGAAAACAATGGACAATGGACTTCAACGGACTTTTCAATATTATGGGCCACTTTGTGTAGCTTCATGACATTATCCCAGTTAATTCCACTGAATTTATAGGTTGTAACGTTACAAAATCTGGAAACATTCAAGGGGGTGAATACTTATGCAAGACACTGTATATATATAGTATATTTTTTACATACAGTAGAGAATACATATTTTGACTTAATGTATGAAATAAGTATATCTGTTACCATACACAGGACTGAGCATCAACACACACACATGAATAAGACCAGTAACAAATGCAAGCTGTACAGTGGATAAGGTTGAATTTAGCAGAGAGAAAGTAAGAAGTGGGAAGAGAGACTGAATTATTTAGAGAGAACAAGGAATCAGTCTCAAATGAAATTAATCTTACACTAGTTGACCATGCCATCAGCCACGATTGGAGTATGAAAGAGGCAGAAGATTTTTCCAGGACGGTTACCGAACACTGCATGTGATGTGGATGTAGACAAACACACTCCAAAATGCTGAGTGGAATCAAGAGGAAAGATCCTGCTGAGGTATTTTCTTTACACAGTTTTTCTCAATCGCTTTCACACATTTCTCCAAACTGAAATCAATGCCCTAGAAAAACAACAAATACAGCAACCAAAAACACACTCCAGATTGTGCAGATCGGTGTAATTCTAGTGCGAAAAGAAACACAGATTTCTTTATAAACGCAAATACTGATGGCAAAACCTCAGTTATCTTTTACCGTACATCTATTTTTTGATATTGTATGTAAAATCTTAATAAGCTCACATAGATATTATAGGTTTCCTTTGTCCGTTATATTATAGGATAGTCCTTTGTCCATCCTAGTACATTTATTCACAATAAACATCCTCTTAACACACTTCGCACTGTTCGTCTTTTCTGTTCTATACTTATATTATGTAATGATTTACCAAAAAGAGGATGGGTTCCATTTTGAGTCTGGTTCCTCCCAAGATTTCTTCCTCATGTTGTCTCAGGGAGTTTTCTCTTTGCCACTGTCAACCCTGGGTTGCTCATTATGGATCGAAATCTGCATCCAGATTTCTGTAAAGCTGCTTTAAGACAAAGTCTATTTTTAAAAGTGCAATTCAAATTGAATTAAATTGAAAAACTAAAATAGGAGTTTGGAAAAGAAAATGGGGTAACACTTTATTTGGAGAGTCGAAATAGATGTAGACACTCTACATACAGAAAAAAAATAGACCATCAACAACCTGCCACTGACATCAACTATTTACATATACAGGTGCATCTCAAAAAAATAGAATATTGTGGAAAAGTTCATTTTTTTCCCCGTAATTTAAATAAAAAAGTTTATTTCGAAAAGAACTTTTGTATATTCTACATTCATTACACACAAAGTGAAATATTTCAAGCCTTTTTTTGTTTTAATCTCGATGATTATCTCAAAATATTAGAATAAAGAATTAATAATACAGAAATGTCGACCTTCTGAAAAGTATGTTCATTTATGCACTGATACTCGGTCGGGGCTTTAATCTTTTTGTATGAATTACTGCATCAATGCGGCGTGGCATGGACACAATCAGACTGTAGCACTGCTGAGGTGTTCTGGAAGCCCAGGTTGCTTTGATAGAGGCCTTCAGCTCATCTGTATTGTCGGGTCTGGTGTCTCTCATACATTATATATGGGGTTCGGGTCAGGCGAGTTGGCTGGCCAATCAAGCACAGTAATACCACGGTCAGTAAACCGGTCGCTGGTAGTTTTGGCACTGTGGGCAGGTGACAAGTCCTGCTGGAAAAGGAAATCAGCATTTCCATAAAGCTTGTCAGCAGATGGAAGCATGAAGCGCTCTAGACTGAGAGATTAAAGGATCGGGAAAACTTTGCAGGTATTTTGAGTTAATTATCTGATTAGAGTTCTTCTCAGGTCAACATTTCTGTATTATAAATTCTTTATTCTAACGTTTTGAGATACTGGATTTTTGATTTCCATGAGCCGTAAGCCGTAAGCATCAAGATTAAAAAAAAAAAAGGCTTGAAATATTTCACTTTAAGTGTAATGAATCTAGAATATATTAAAGTTCCACTTTTTGAATTAAATTACTGGAAAAATAAAAAACTTTTCCACGACAGTCACATTTTTTGAGATGCACCTGTATATGTCAAGGGTTTATGATTATTGGACTTTTAGTAGATATTCTATACACACTGTAGACTATTAGCTGGTACTTTTACATTATTTGGATGGTCCAGTTTATATTTTTTGATGTTTAATGGATCATATATAGAATATCAGCTCGTCCCTAGTCCTATCTATTTATTACAATCTCTTGACATGTTGAGAATCAGTTGATAGGCTGGTACATGGTTGACAGTCTACATCATTTTTAGAGTGTTTAAAACAGACTATACAAATAAATTGCTACCAGAAATAATATGTAATATTAATATTTTAACATATTTTGCCGTTCTTTCTGGTTTGCCAGTTTTGCTGCATACAGCATTGAATTTTTTTTTCACAATGTTTGCGTAATACTTGACTAAAAAGTGATTAACACAAAATGTCAAACAGGAACAAGAAGCATTCATTTCTGTGAAATCAGAGAATTTTATACTCATCAGAAAAAAATGCATGAATGTTTGATATGAATTTATCTAAATGTCCCTACAGGCTTTCATCTTGTGCTGTCAAAAGGGTGACTTGTATATACTTGTATATACATCTATATATACTTGTATATACATATATACAAGAGAGGAACTCTTTAAAAGGATTCAGAAAGAGATAATGTGGCAGATGAAACACTATTAAGTAACGTGGATTGGTTTCAATTCACTCACAAACTGGTGCTGAATGAACATTGGAATTGGACATTCCATGGTGGAATTTTACATTTTCCCAAACCAATACAAAGTGCCTAAAATCTGCTTATTTCTGGCCATGCTCTTGCTCCAGTTGAATAGGGATGCCATTTATGGAGTTCAAGAGAAACAGGAGTCTTGTTGCATTGTATGTTCCCAATACTATGTACAGTCCAGGATCTCTCTGGGAGAGGACATGATTGAGGACATGTTTGAGAAAATGGTCAGTTAGAGTGGCCATCAAATTATTTGAAATATTTAATCTCTTCCTCTTTACTTTCTTCCTCGTTTTTCCCCATTTTCCCAGATGTCGGCTTCCTACTGCCTGCTTTCTGCTTCTTTACCCATATCGCTCTACCTCTTTCACACCTCCTATCTTCTCCTCTACCATTTATCCACTTCCTGTACCTCCCCATTTCTTCCACTGCATATTCAGGATCTGGTCAGGATAAAGCAGTTAATGAAGATGAATGAATGAAAGTTTACAGTTGCTGATTCCAGCTTCAGTGTAATGGCTCAAATGTTTCTGGACATCCCAGCCCTCCTCAAGCCATGATTTATGTATGTGATCAACAAAGCAGGAGTAGCTCATTAGAAATGTTTTTAAATTATTTTCATCATCCTTTCTAGACTCTTCTCAGCCTCCTCCTCTCTGAGGTCTTATTTGCTTCATTGTTTTTTTCATTTCCTGTGGCAATGAGTGACTTTAAATAATTTATTATATACAAAGAATTGTTGTGAGTGTGTTGTGTTATTGTTGTTGTTGTTGTTGTTGTTGTTGTTGTTGTTTTTCTTCATTAGCACATTAGAATTTTAATCACTGACTGCTATCATTTTGATCGGTTGTGTAGAGTTCTGCAAAAGTTTTTGCACCGGAATTGCAAAATACATTTAAGCAGTGAAAATGTGTTTATAGTTGTGAAGAACTGGCAGGTGATGATTCTTGGACATATTATAAGGACTACTTATATTTGGTGTATTTGTTTAGTTACAGTGTGTAACCAACCAACCAGCAAACTAACCAACTAACCACCTAACTCAATAAATAAATGCATTAAGAACATAAAATTAGATTTTGGGAAAAATGTGTATATATCAATATATCAAATGTTTTGCCTGCTGTTAATCGTTTTCATTAATCCACCCATCAGTCCATCCATCTATCCATCTATTTATCCATCCATGCAGTTTTTGTCCCTGAACACTAAAAGTACAAAGCAAATAAATATTTCAGTAAATAAAGCATTGCATTTCTTTTCTAACTGATGTATAAACACACAAGAGCACACACACACACACACACACACACACACACACACACACACACACACACACACACACACACACGCACACACACACAAACACACACACACACACACACACACACACACACACATACACTGTGATAGACATGTTCTTAATTAATCAGTGCAGTGGGAAAACTGGGGATTGTTGTGGAAATTTACATAACGAGTGTGTGGTAATTTGCTGTAAATATTAGTTTGTTAGGGATGTGTTTGTGGTTTTGGCAGTAAGGTTTTAATTATGCACAGGATTTGGTCAAATATGTGTAAAGTACAGTATATATAGACAAATGTGTTAACGTAGTCAAGACATGGAGACATTATTTTGTAATTATGAAAATTTGTAATACAAGGCCCAAGTGTATGCAGTTAATTTCCATTTTAAGGGGGTTCTGTCTTATAACAAGTCTTTACTGTGACACTTACAGTATCAATCTGCATTAATTATCTTCTGACCATTCAGATGTATTCATTTCTTCAATTTTTGTTTACTGATTTCACTAGTAAAATGGGAATGATTTCATACTTCAGCAAAACTATTTTTTCCCCTTTTCTTTTCTATTAAAGATGAGAATGCACTTCCACTTGTACATGTAAATTGCCTCATTTCAAGTGTGTGTGTGCCTACTGACTGCAGAAAGAGGTTTGAGCATAATAAGCACATAAGCTCAACCACAGACCATATGAAACATTACAATAATAAAAAAAAATATCACTCCATTTCTTGTCTGTGTATATATATTCAAAATGTGTTCTAAGGCAATATGTTTAAATGTGTGGGGAAGCGAAATATTTTAAGCAGAAGTACATCTCATGAATAAAGACAATAAATACAATAATTCCCAAATTGTACACCTCATTATTTTTGTTTGAGTGCTTGTTTGTCTAAACAATAAAATACGCAACAAAGTAAAACACAATTCTAAATGGAATGTATAATCACTTCTTATATCTAAAAAAAAAAAAAAAAAAAAAAAATGCTGTAATGACATGGATATTTAAAGACTCACGTTCCTTTCTTTATTTCTCAGTGATGGACATCCTGCCATCTGAGTGCTAAAATGTGCAGGCAGTATAAGTGACGCTAAATAACAGGCTACTGGTGTGGCTGAA
The DNA here is from genome assembly GCF_001660625.3 of Ictalurus punctatus. Taxonomy (NCBI): domain Eukaryota; kingdom Metazoa; phylum Chordata; class Actinopteri; order Siluriformes; family Ictaluridae; genus Ictalurus; species Ictalurus punctatus. The sequence continues at coordinate 31,516,752 of NC_030416.2, forward strand.
CAAAGGACGGTAATTACAGATTGACTAGATCACTCTCAATGATGTTCTCGCCCGAACAAAAGGCAAAATCATTCACCAAGAAAGAAACAAAGGATCCGCACAGGACGAGAGTGATGTGCTCCAAACTGCAAATTAAATATGACATGTTCTCTGTTGTTCGAAATAAAACGCAGCAAAGATCTGATTGTCGGGATATTTTGATTTGCTCAAGCCTGATGAGAATACCTCATCACTCATCAGTGAGAGAACAGAAGATTTTATTCTTTGTCTCCCATTGTGTGAGTGGCAAAATGCTAGACAATATCCAGCATCCGATGAGTGAGCCAATGAAGATGGCTTTATCATATGCAGAGAAAAACCCTAGGCAGTTTTGAAACATAAAACATACTGTGCATGCCATCTGTGTATGCCATCTCACAATAATGGGCACACACATCTCCACATTGCTCTGATGCTTTAACTCTTATTGCTCTAACTGGCCATCTGTAAGCCTTGTTACAGCCTACATTGCAATCTGTGAGCACCAATCATATTCCATACGAGGTTAGTCATCCTCGTGTTTTGGGATATGGCAGCATTGGGCAGACGGTGTGCTTATCATTTGTGGTGATGAGGTGGAGGCATGGTGTTCCCTTATCTCCTCCACACCTGTCCCCAACAACGATCAGAAGCCAAGGTTCAGTAGTTTCGACAATTACAACAGTCAAGTGCCTGTGCCAACAAGATCTGTTTTTTCCGCCTGCTTCCCTCATTATTTGTCACATTCCTGTGAGAAAGCCCTCCATCTGGAAAGGGACTGGCAAAGAGAAAGGTCAGCTAATGGTCAGTGCTGTTTCTGCACATACAGGGTACAGTGTTCTTTGCAGTAATTGAGAAAAATGATGTGTTAATTAGTAGCCTATCATTTGCGTTATTATAATAAATATTTGTGTTACGAATGCTCCATCATCTTCATCATCTTAAAAGATTTTTAAATGTGTTCTTATTTAACAAAGGAAAATGTATAATCATTAATAAAGTGGATTCGAGAATATTTATTCTTAAGAAGAGAGAAAGCAAGAGTACACAAGAGAGACGGCGTCCTTGGTCCTCCACACACTTGCCACACCAAGGGAGGGTTTGCAAAATGACACACAGACACACAAAATTCAAATGGCAAGATCACTCATTTATTCAAAGAAAGGCAGAGTATATATCATGCTTGACACACAACAGAGACTATGGGGAACTATTGATTGGCTAGGTGGAAGGGCATATTTGCATTTAAAAGAATGCATATCAATGTAAGACAGGAATAACTCCATACAGTATATGGTATTCAGGAAGTCATGAAATGTGAGCAAATGTTATCCCGGAAGACAAAAGAATGTGCAAATGGTGAGGGGCTTTATCTTTCTGTACCTGGTTGAGACTGGTTTCGTGCAGTGGTGGAAGAGTTAATCAAAAGAACAAAGAGGACGAGTGTTAACAAGGGAACAAAGAGGGGAGAGTGTTCACAGTAAAGTTATCGATGCCCTCTAAGGTTCCAAAGTGACCTGCACACAGAGATGAGGAATGCCCAGGGATCCATGAGGCTATGATAGCTCCCAACACTCACATGCTCCCTCCAGACAGGACATGAGTCGTTGCTTGTGTTCTCAAGGCTCATACAAAAAAAATCTATACATGTAGGTGTTAAGGTGAGACGAAAAGTGGCCCCCTAAGGGCTGGTTGATTGTGAATTTTCTCCTTTCTCAAGTGAGCTGGTTCTGGTCAGGTCCCATTTCAATCTATTGCTGTGAATCCACTGAGGTTGAGAGTCAGTTAGTATGGCCATGCGAGCGATGGCTATCACCACTGTGGGAGGTTCAAAGGCGGATTCTCCAACCGTTCTGGCTTTGAGGCTTTTCTAGTACTGTATTACCTGGGGAAAAGGGGAGTAGGTTTCCCTGCAGGTAAAGAGAGAGAAGGAACGACATTACCATGAATATTATTCAATTTTTTCAATTAACACTTGAGTGTAATTGTCGACAATCATGACCAGGTCTCCTGTAAAAGAAACACCAGCTTTCAGCTTTAGTCCACAGAGTTGGAACTGGTCTGCTCATTATGATTTAAAAGGAGATAATTGAGACTGTGGATTTGGCGTCATGGATTTGAGGAGAGGGTGAACCCTCTTTGGCAGCTCACTTAGCCATCTCTTCCGGCAAACAATTACCAACCTGCACAAAAGGTGCGACAACGTTTAACTCAGCAAGAGAGAGGCTCCAGACTCCCCCGCGATCCTGTGCAGAATAATGGAAAATGGATGGATGGATGAGCTATAAAAAGAGTTTGTAAAGCAAAACCTCTGTGTATAATATATTGTCAAAATCAGTACTTTATTTTTACTATGACAATTGAAAACCTCAGTGTTCAAGGTTGTTTTTTTTTCCCTTCTTTATTTGCATCAAATATAAAATGTCAGTAGATTGTTAAGAGCCTTTGCTGATATTTAGCTAGATCTGTGCTTTATATTTTATCTATGCATATTTATTTATAAGTTAAAACAACAGATAGATATTCAATTCAAATTTATTTATATGGCGCTTTTAATAACAGACATTGTCACAAAGCAGCACTGCAGATATGTCACTGCATGTATTGACAGATTCCATGTATGAGTTCCATGTGTTGTTGTTTTTCTATTAACAATGCATTGGACGGGATGCAGCACAGAATGACGGGATGCAGCGCAGAATTAAGTGAAGTACTGCTCAGAAGACACAACATTTGTTGCATACAAGAGACGAAATGGAAAGGGGCAAAATCACGGAAGTTCGTGAATGATTTTAAGCTTATTTATAACGGCACCAAATCTAAAAGTGCTGGCGCTTGGTACACTAAAGAGAAGCCGTGGAAGACTCCACCTAACATGGATGGATGTTATAAATAAAGACCTCGATAGAGACAATATAGACCCAACGACGACCCAGAACAGAGCAATCTGGAGACAAAAGATTAGGAGAGCCGACCCCAAGTAGATATGGGAAAAGGCCGGACAAAGAAAAAGAATGCACAATGCAGCCACCAAGGAAATACTGTAATATGGACAGGAAATATCTCCTTGTACAGTGGTACAGTAACAGGTAAACCATAATATAGAGCCAAGTCACATCTACTATATGGTATGCCCCAGCTAACAATGACCTGTCGGTCTGCCAGAGTTTTTTGGGTGGCACGACTCCAACGACTTGCCGTGGGTGGGCCTCTGTCAGTAGAGCAGCAGCAATCAGATAATCGGCAATGACTCATTGGTCCACTAGTGTTTCTTGAGTGGCAGGCCGCTAATGTATAAATTAAAAGTGCTGGGGAAATAATAATAATTATATTAATAATATTCATATTAATTTTAATTAATAATAATAATAATAATAATAATAATAATAATAATAATAATAATAATAATAATAATAATAATCGTGTTGTTTTTATAAATCATCAATATAAAAAATAATTATAAAATATATTAATATAGTAAATTATTGGAATGACACATTTTTATTTGGTAGTTTAATTATGAGTGTATCATCTGTTGCTGTTAAAACTAATTATAAATGAGAAACTAATTGGAATTTTGTACAGTTAATGTGCTGTCATTCTGGATTGAAGCAGTTCTCCCTTCAGATTTCTGAGGTATTTTTTAAGTTAAAATTCATCAAAATGCTGCTGGACTAATGAATAGGATTTAATTTATATCCAGTTTGATTGCTCATTAGATTAGAAGTGTATTATTTGTTTCTGTTAAAACAATAATCAAATAAAACCGTCAGCCATTGTCAGCATTGGAACTTTGTATAACTAATGAGCTGCTATTCTTGATTTAAACAGTTCTCGCTTCAGGTAAGTACAGACAGTAGTTCGGAGGTAATTTTTCAATTAAATATGACAAAATGATGGTATATTGATTAATTAAAATTAGCTTATATACATTTTAGGTTCCATGTTGGGGTTTAAATGAAAAACAAGCTTACTAGCTAGGTAATTTTTTAATTTAAACCCATCAAAAAGTGTAAGTTAAAATTCCTTTTATTGTTAACATTGTTGTTATTTATACTAAACAAATATAATGTCCTGCTGGCAATTTAGTAAGGTAAGTAAGTAAGGCTTATTTGATGTCATTACATATGAATGTAGGATGGTTGTTATTAAATTATGAACTGGACTCATTGGACTCATTGAGTTGTATGTCAATCATTCGCCATTCTGCTTGATCACATGCATGATGACAAATTAATATCTGACTCATATTTTTTCTCCCCTTTCCTTATGTGTGAACAGGCCATCTCTGCTGCTGCTGTGTAAGCATTCTCAGTTATCTTAGCCATCCATGATTTAAAAAAAAAAAAAAAACACCAGCCATTTACCTGTCTAAACCAGCCCAATCCTAAATTGTGTAACAGTAGAATGATTTGGAGAGATGAGAAACAGACATAATTTATGCTGTTTCCCCCTTTCTCATGGTACCATAATGTTTTGCTGTATAGTCAGTAAATAAATCAATTGCCCCTTTTTGACTGTAGACATGAAAATGAAACATCAAACGTTCTTGATCTTTCATTGATGATCAAAAAATGATGACAAATCTTCTGTGATTTCAGGAGCTGTAAGACAGAACCCCTCTTTAAGAGAGGCAACAGCAGGAAGCCTCCAAGAGGTGGTTTCCAAATTGTTTTATGGAGCTGCTGACAGAGAGGATGCAGGACTCAAAGGCAGGCAAAATATGTAATTTTATAATAATACATACAAAACGTAATTTATTGTTACATATGCATTCAGTGTGATTCAATGTATATTGAATGTAAATATATATATATATATATATATATATATATATATATATATATATATATATATATATATATATATATATATATATATAGTCATCAGTATTTTTGTCATTTGTGTTTTGGATCTATTCAATAAAATGATTAATAAATTTGCAATGGTTATTAATAGTTGTATATCTTGTTTTGATTTATCATTGCACAGAGGAACATTATTTTGGATAGTGTGCGGAAAGATTCATAATATGATCCGTGGGCCATCAGCAAGATTTTAGTAAATTTTGTATTTACCAGTGATACCACTGTCAGAAAAATGGCAGCTGCTGCTAGTGGGTTGCTGGAAAAACGATGAGCAAGATGATGGTGGACCGCAGGCAGCTGCCACCGGCAGCCCGCTACTGGCCCGCTGGCCATATGTTTGCTGGGGCAGAAATTTTTGCTAATGCATGTACGCAGTCTAATTTGTACTGTGGCCTTGGGAGAATAATACATTTCAAAAAGTTCGATGCAATTCATACCAAATCATTTTAAAACTTTTGCCTTCACATCACTTATATAATCACCAGTTGACTGACTCATACAAAGACAGCATTGACCTTTTACTCATTAGTTTGCACTTACTTAACTCAATGGATGTCCATGTACCTTTGTCAAGCGAAGTGAAAATGTAAAACTTCCCCCATCCACCAAGACCCTCGCCAACCTCCATGCGCCCACGCAGAAACCAAGTACAAAGAAAAAAGTTCACCCTGATAAGCCTTTGGAGTACTGTTAGTCAAATTTGTGATTTTTTTTCACATTCAGAATAGCCCATTTAAGAGACTGAAATGGCTATGTGACTCACTTTAAGTGAACTCTAATGAGGAAAGGGTGATGTGTGTGGAAATGCCTTCCTGCAAGAATAACATACTTGCCTGGCTGCAAGCTTTTTCTCTCTCAGCATGAAAAGAGAGCAGGAAGTATGACATCTGTGGGTATGTCTAATTAGCCTGTCTAAATATCAACTTCTGCTTCCTCACAGCCAACAGGTTGTACATAACATGAAATGACACATTTAAGTGCCTGCTCACTAAAATGCACTCAAACGCTTCAAAGAAGTCACAATCAAAAGCATTTGAAGTGATTGCTTCTTTGGACTAATGATGTGAAAAAGACATTTATACCAGGAGAGTTCTGCCACACACTACATTGTGCTTAAACTTAACCAGAATGGAACTAACAACGCTTTCTATAAAGCATATGTAAGTGTTGTATACAAGAGTGTTCACAACAAGAGCTTGGTTGTACAATGTTAAAGGTTTTCATTTGAATTGGCTAGAATACAGCTACAGGAAGGTTCATCTTCTCAGCCCACAATGGCCTCTATTCAATATGCTCCAGCAAACGCAGTGCACATCTTACCAAAAAAATTAATAAATAAATAAAAATAATGTTCAACGCATGCTGTTCACTTGATTCAGAGAAAGACATCATTTTGTGGCTTTTCAAAATGATGACTGCATAATTGCTTTAATTGCTTTATACCGATGCATTACATGACAAACAAGTGACAGCGAATTTAAAAAATGGGGGATACTCAGTAAAAGCAAATCTAAACTCTTGAGCAACATAGATACTGGTCAAAACCAGAAAAGAATGAAAATACAAATACAGTGGGGTAAATACGTATTGAGCGCATCAAGATTTTTTTCAGTAAATATATTTTACTAGATATTTTACTAAATAGAGGCTATTCACATGAAACTTTCTCAAGAAATTATTATTAACTATTATCATTGTTAGTATTAACTCAAGAAATACATACATATAAAGAAATCCAAACATTAAAGTCCATAAATAAAGTTATGCGTAATAAAGTGGAATGACACTGGAAAAAAGTAGTGAAGACACTAAGAAAAAGCAGTTCTCCAAGGCAAGGAACCAGCTGAAATCCCTAAGTAGTTAGAAAGAAATGATACCGCCTATCTTTGCAAATGAATATCAGCTGGGTTAGTAAACTGATGGTCTATAAAAAGGCTTTTCATTACCAAGGTGTCACACAAGAAACATCTCATGATAGGTAAAAACAATGAGCTCTCCCAAGACCTTCACAACCTTATTGTTGCAAAACACATTGTTGGAATCGGATACAGACGTATTTCAAAACTTCCGAATCTTCCAGTAAGCACCATTGGGGCCATTATCCGCAAGTGGAAGCAACATCACTCCGTCATCAACCGGCCATGCACAGATGCTCTTCGTAAGATTTCTGACCAGGGAGTCAGAAGGATAGTCAGAAGAATAGCCCAAGAGCCAAGGACCACTCGGAAAGAGCTCCAGAAACACTTGGAGGCAGCAGGTGCCATCGTCACAGAGAAAACAATAGGCAATGCACTCCACTATTCACGTTCACCCCACAAGACTTCATTACTAAAGAAAAGGCGTGTCGAAGCTCGTTTAAAGTTTGCTACAACTCATTTGGACAAGCCTATGAAATACTGGGAGAGTGTAGTTTGGTCAGACGAGAGCAAAATTGAACTTTTTGGCGGTCATACTACACACCATGTTTGGAGAAGAAATGGCGCTGCACATCACCCTAAAAACACTATATCGACAGTGAAGTGTGGAGGTGGAAGCATCATGGTGTGGGGCTGTTTATCATCGCATAGTACTGTCAGATTTCATATAATTGAAGGAACGATGAATGGAGCCCTTTACCGGGAGATTCTTGAGAAGAATCTGCTGCCATCCACCAGGATGATGAAGATGAGACGTGAGTGGGCCTTCCAGCAGGATAACGATCCAAAGCATACAGCAAACAAAACTCTCAATTGGTTTCAGAGAGAAAGAAATCAAGGTGTTAGAATGGCCCAGCCAATCACCTGACTCGAATCCAACTGAACAAGATTTAAAGACAGTAAGTTTAGAAGAATGGGCCGAAAATCACACCTGAATACGATTAATTTCTTCATACAGGAAGCATCTTGAAGCCGTCATTACAAACAAAGGCTTCTCCACTAAGTATTAAATAAATGTCAGTTAGCTTGTTCAATACTTTTTTCCTGTGTCATTCCTCTTTATTACACATAACTTCATTTATTAACTTTAATGTTTGGATTTCTTTATGTGTGTGGATTTCTTGAGTTAATACTGATGTCTGATGAAAATTTCATATGAATAGCCTCATTGGAAATATATTTACGGAAAAAAATGTTGACACGTTCAATACTTATTTCCATGCGCTGTAACTAGGAGCCTGTGCACTATAAAACCTGGACACTATAATTAAGAATTCCAGCTTGGAATTGCAGACACATTTAAGGCCTCATAACACTTGTATAGATAGGTATAGGTATAGATAGATTACCAGAAATCAAGATCTGAAACTAACTACTATATTTTTTAAAGAATGCGTTTTTTTATGCTAGTCCGGATCGCAGTGGTTCCAGAGCCTATCCTGGCAATTCCAGAAGTGAGGTGAGAATACACCGTCCAGGACACTAGTCCATCACAGGGCAGCATGCACATACACAATCACACCTTGCATTATTGTAGCATGGAAAGTTCATCTTGCATGTTTTGGGGCAGAAAACTGGAAAACTCCATGCAGACAGTAACCTGAACTCAGGATCAAACTCAGAACCAAACCCTGGTTCAAGTGAAGCCTTGGAACTGTGAGGAGGCAATACTACCCACTGTACCACCATGTTGCCATTACTTTATCCATTCATTTTACTATCTTTTTGCCATCATTCCCCTCAACCATGGTTTTTTTTTATTATTTCATTCTGTCTTAATCTCTGCTCCCCCTTACAAACCCACTTCCCCTTCCTGATTTTCTCTGCCAATGCCTTAAAGTAAATAAATCCAAAGATACCCTTTGCTCTACATTAACCAATTGCCTTGATAGTATCTGTTCTCACTCTTCTGTCCACTCAGGACTTCTGATGGGAAATGGCACAGGTTAAAAGACCCCACCAATCTGAATGAATATCCAGCTATTGCCAGGATAAGACTAATAACACTACAACCACATGTACATTTTTCTTCACTTCTAACCCTCCTTCACCACCACATCCACAATGCTGGCTATAAAAGACTGTGGCACCATCTTCAAAGATAAAGTGGCAGTCATTTGCTGCAGAAGTGATGGCTCAATTCGTAAGGCTTTGGGCCACTGATGGAATGGGTGTGATTTCAAATTCAAATCCCAGCACTGGCAAGTTGCTGAGCATGGGTCCATGAAAAGACCCTTAAACCTCAGCAGCTCAGTGGTATCTTGTCTCATCTGTAAGTCACTGTGGACTTACTCACTACTTAACCACAACATGTTGAATCTTCAACAAAAAAACATCCAGACCTACTGGACCTCAACCAGATCCCACTCAATTGGATCTCAACCAGACTGTTGTTTATACCTTGCAATCTGTCAGCAAGCCATTCTTAAACTGATGGTTGATGATGGTTCCAGGTTTAATACTCTGGAAGGCCATACACTAAGTTGAGAAGATACCTTTCCATGTAACATCAGGTTATGGTTAGCATCCATCATGGATCTGTCCTTGGCCCGCTTATCTTCTTACTGTAATTTCAGCTTGTCTTACAGATAACTTGTCAGAATGACAGAGCAAAATGATGACTTGGCTACAACCTGGCAATCTCACAATCTTGTATTTGCCCTCTTTAACATCAGAAACATCAGAACATTCCCTAGGGCAGAGGTGTTCAAACACTGGGGACAGAATTGCAGGGGGTGTTAGAGAGAAACAGCTAAAAAAAATAAAAAGAATTAAAAAATTATCAAACCTGTCAGTCTTTATAGGTTTGATGTAGGAGCTCCACATTTTACCATTGGAGTATGTTGGAATGTACTCCAAAATGCACCAACAGAGCTGTCTTTTTTTCATAATAAAAAAATGTTAGATGACCCAATCTATGTTTGCATAGGTATGAACTATCAAATATTAACTGACATATCTGGAAGGACTACTCGCCTCTTATTTCAGACTAGTAATAAAATTGAGTACTTCTGCCCTAGGGAATATGTAAATTTTGTCCAGGTTTCATCATCTCTTGGCTTACTGCAACTCTCTGCTAGAAAGGCTACTAGCTTGCACTATTTAAACCCTGCAGATAATCGTGTGGTATTAAATTTACACAAGACCGTTCTCACTCATGACTCAGAAATGATAGAACAAACTACTGTTGGTTACAATGACTCTGTTAGTTCAAGTAAGAGAATAGGACAGTTTCCATGCAACTCAATTGTTGTTAAGCTGACATATAAGTTATAGAAGCAGAATTTTAAAAAGATATAATAGTTGGCATCATTTGTGTTGGAAGACCACATCATTCAGAACTTTCAGGACAAGAATTACAAACTTTAATTAATTATTGTTAAATGAAGCTCATTGAAAAATTCCATTCCATCAAAGTTCATGAAACATTGATATTATGAAAATGTGACCAAAAACAAGTTTTTGCTATGTGTTTCTTACTTAATTTAACTAATTGGGTGGCCAGAATTTATTATTGCTGTTTGTGCTGTCTATAAAATCTGATTCCATTGCCAGTCCAGGAGCCACCACTACTAAACCAGATCCCAATCCAGTATGGACTTTGTGACTCTCTCACTCACCTGAACACTAGATAGACTGTTTAATGTTTAGCTCCTATCAACCCTGTCTATTTAAATTACTCTCACATAATTGTTCTTTGAGAAATTTTGCCATTCTGTCAGTTTGCAATTCTAAGCATCACTTCCTGGACTCATTCGATTCAGTTCTGGAGGTTTGAATCTGCCTGCTGATTTTGCTCAGATTTATGTGCACCTTTGTCGTGAAGATATAAGAATCAGTTTGCTTTTTATTTCTCAACCTCCACAAACAATTAAATTCCCAATAAAACATACCGTCAGAATTATATTTACAGGACAAAATATTATTTTTCAGTTGTACAATATTAAATGGCTTCATTTAGGCTGATGATGTGTCATATTTTGGTTAACAGTTCCAACAATTTCAATTTCATCACAGTGCTATTTTTTCATCTTTTCATTATAAATGTAAAAACTCTGCTTCATGAAAAAGTAATTTTGTTACAGCTGATATGAGATGGTTAATCAAACAAGCTGAGCACTCAAATGAACACTGTTAATCCAAGCACTTCATGATGAATATTTTCTAAGTAAGTATCAACCCTAACTGAAGATGCTATACTATATGAAAAACACTTTTTCTTTTTTAAAAAAATTAATAAATAAATAAATAAATGTGAAGTACTCTTTGCTAAGTGAACAAAAAGACTGGAGCATAGCTCATTACCCAGAGCTGAATTCAGAGAGAAGTGCAGCTTTCCAAAGCAAGCGCCTTCTGTCAAAAAGCAAAAGGGCTGCAGTACCTCTGTAAGTGAAACATGCTGGACACGCATCCCTCCACCTCACTCTACATGTGCTTTTACAGAGCTCTTCTATACAGACAGATTGGAGAACTTTCTGCCTGTTTACAGTTGAATGGTTTTCTAGTTACCAGATGGTTACAATGATGGCTTTTCAGTGGAGGCTTATTTTCCTCTTTCTTTGTGTAGAGGCCTTGAAAAAAATATATTTTCTATAGCCACATATGTTTTCATAGGTTTTACAGCTGCTGTTAAGAGAAAGGAGAAAGCAAAAGGTTGTTTCTGTACTATTTTATTTTCAGTAAAATTCACAAATTATAGAAGTGCAGCATATTGCTGTTCTGAGCATTTCTATTGTGGAAAGGCCTTTCACGATTATAGAAAATTAGCTTTAAAGAGTAATAATGCACAATATATATAGTAATGTTGATGCGATATTAATTCCAAGAACGCAATTCCACTACAGAAGCTCAAGCAATGACATATAGCTGACATATAGTTTTTTTTTTTTAAATAAAATGTTTTTAATGTTTATTCATGGGTGTTTAACATAACACACGCATACAGCAACTGACTTTTGTTCGAAATTTTGTTCATAAAAAGTCAATGAAGTCATCATAATGATTCATTATTTAACCAGCCCAAAACATCAAACTAGCATGCCAAAATCAAACATTTGCTACCAGGTGCTATAGTGAGAAAGTATTAACCAATCATGCATTTTTCCTGTTTCCTTTTCAAAATGATAACCAGATAGTTATGGTCTGAGCATAAGGATAAGTACTGAAGGTCTGCTGCAGGAGGAGAAAAGGAAGGACAGGTCTGGTATTATAATATAAACATTTTTCCTGTTACTAGTGTTTTAACCATTTTCAGTGGAACTGTTATGAAGGTGGTTACATTACTTTGGGCAATCCACGGTGGATTAGTGGTTAGCACGTTCGCCTCACAGCTACAGGGTTGGAGGTTTGATTCCCATGCGGAGTTTGCATGTTCTCCCCTTGCTGTGGGGTTTTCCTCTGGGTACTCCGGTTTCCTCCCCCAGTCCAAAGACATGCATGGTAGACTGATTGGCATGTCCAAAGTGTCTGTAGTGCGTGATTGTGCCCTGCGATGGATTGGCACCCTATCCAGGGTGTACCCCGCCTTGTGCCCGATGCTCCCTGGGATAGGCTCCAGGTTCCCCGTGAACCTGAAAAGGATAAGCGGTATAGAAGATGAATGGATGGATTTGGGCAATCACTGCTCCCACTACTGTGTGGCATCCAACACATGTACAGATCACATGTCAATTTTATTTAGTATATTTCCTCACACCCTGTGAAATTAATTCCTGTCCACGGAACTGTTACAAGTGTTACATACAAACACTGACAATCTGCCACATGAAATATAAAATGTTTTCTTTATTTGACAGAAATGTTTAGTTTCATCAGTCGGCTCTTGAAAGTTCAGGTTAAAGGACAGAGTGACAGGCACATTGTTCAAGCAAAAGGTTAATATTGAATTTTCATCTAGTGTCTTACCAGCAGATAACTGCCCACAAACACAGAGCTAAACAGCTGCTACTAGGGAGGGAAATCAGGCAATTCTGCCTTTCCCCAGTGGATAATTATGTATTGTAGGACTTTTATGACTTTATATATTTTATACAAGCTCTTCAGAGGTTAGAAGTAGTTTAGCTTTAAGTTTAATCATTGCAGAGGAATCTTCACAAATGTTCTATAGAAGTTTGTTCTATAGGGGTTCATGTTTAATGTCTTGACATGATGAACATGAAGAACATGAAGTGTTTAAGAACCATTTAATAAACATTTTTAAATGTCACATATGCAAACATTGTCAGGTATTGTCATCAATGAAATTTGGTTCTTAAGTTAGTTATATTTATATTTCAAAATTGTGTGACTATTTGCATGCTAAATGTTATTGGAATTAGTCCAATGATTTTAATTATAGATGAGTTCAATCCCATTTATCTTCTTTTTACTTTCACACTTCATTACTTCACCTCACATTAAACCCCAAAACCTAAAAACTTGACCTAGAATTTAAATATTAATTTACAAAAAATCCTAGAGGGTATTCATAATACTTCACTTTTAAAACGTTGAACTCTCTCTCTCTCTCTCTCTCTCTCTCTCTCTCTCTCTCTCTCTCTCTCTCTCTCTCTCTCTTCTCTCTCTCTCTCTCTCTCTCTCTCTCTCTCTCTCCTCTCTCTCTCTCTCTCTCTCTCTCTCTCTCTCTCTCGCTCTCTCTCTCTCTGAAAGTTCCTCTCAGAAACCAACACATAATTTAATCACCACAGAAACCAATTTGGTCTGGTTTAAGAGCAAATAACTTCAATACCAATCCTAGCGATTCACCTACATTGTCGAAATAAATTGCATTTCCTCAAATCATAGACATGTGGTTCTGTGGGAACACTTCCATCTAAGATGTAATGAATAATCAGATAGAGCCAGAGGAACTGAAATCATATCAATGTATTCCTATGATAAAGTTCACATTCCCGTATTCATCTTCAATAACTCTGTTATACTGGTCAGAGTTGTGGTTGATCCAGAGTCTTGGGAATACTGGGCTCAAAGCAGGAATACACCCTGGATGGGATGCCATTCTTTTGCAAGGCGTCTCACATATTCATACATTCATTCACACCTAGGGACATTTTTTAGAGTTGCTGATCCACTGCTGACATGTTTTTGGGAGGTGGGAGGACACCAGAGAGCCCAGAATAAACCCACACACACACACAGGGAGAACATGTGAAACTCCACAAAGACAGTCACCTGAGCTCAGGATTGACACTAGGATCCTGGAGCTGTGCCATGTTGCCAAGGTGATAAATGGCACCATGTTGTGCTGATAATTGCTGAATGATATGCAGATGGAACTCCAATTTCCAGCTGTTTTGGAAGAAATGATCCTTTAGAACAGTGGTTCTCAGTGTGGGATCTAGGGACTTGCAGGGGTCTGTGATGTATAGCTAGGGGGTTTGCAGTTCTTTAAAGTATTTTATTACAGTGGTGGAAATCACAACGCACCATTATAATTAAAAAAAAATAAAATATAATATTTTTATTTCTTTTTAGTCTTTAGACCATTTGATTGGCCATTTGAACTTAATGGGTTTTACCCAAACCTTTATAGGTCAAAAATATAACTAATGTCCTAAACCTGTATGTCAGAAAATTTTGCGTCACACAATACATGTTGTATTGTGAGGGACTTGTGTCTCATCAAGTGTGTCTCATCCCACACCCTCAGTTTTCTCAGGATCGGCTTCGGATCCACTAAGACCCTGACCAGGATAAAGCTGTAAATGCAGTGCACCAAATGATATCTTAGCAAGCAAAAATATTTTGAATATAGTCACATTTATTTAGTATTTCCTATTATAAGATTGCCAAATATAAGATTATTAAACCTATTTAGAAATATTTTAATTCATTTAGACCTTTACGTTTTCTTGTTCTATTCGGCAGATCATTTTGCTTCTTTCTAGAAATAAATATCTAAACTCATCACCGTTATCTGACAGTAGAACAAGACTATTTCAAGCTTGAAATGTCTAGAAATAGGCTTAATGTTATATTTGGCTTCTTGTAATCATATAACAGGACATAGTAGATAAATTTGAGTATAAACACGATATTTTTACTTGACAATATGTCTTTTTTTTTTTTACAGATTTAGGATGAATCAGTAATATCATTAATGCCTATGAATAATGTCCACGTGAACAAATTACTTTTTTTTTTTTTTTTTTTTTTTAGAAAAATGTCTTCTGTCAATGGAAGGGTCAGGAATAAAAAGCTCTACAGCACCAATAAATATCCTTGTACACACTGAAATAGTGTGTCTATTACTTAAATAGTTTAATTTAAGAATTTTAAGAATTTAAAGTGGTCTCTAGCTGCTTTAGAAGAGGTTTAACTTAACACACAATGAGTTCAGTACTGTGTAATGATGCAGTGTAGTGGCAAGGTTGTTCACTTGGGAGGAAAATGTGTAACCAGACAGAGACACTCACATATACAGTCAATCAGTTTAGTTCACCAGTTCCATGCTCAGATGAAATCCACTCACTATTCGCACTTACTGACAGCCGAGTGAAACAGTGAGGTGAACTGTGAAAACTATGATACTTCCACATGGCTGAGTTCAGGATCTACTGTATACTGTAAACACACTTCATAGTGCCTGAGAAACATCTGATAGTGTTATTGTCTTTGCTCTCGTGATCTCAATAACAACTGACAGTGACACTTGCCTGCTGGACTTTCTTTACCAAATACATTGATTAATCTATGAATTCATACATTTTTATGTTTTGTTTTTTAACTGTTAATGAACCAAAGGGTGGGCTGAATGTGTATGCTTTGAAAAATTGCTGCAATTCATGTCTTTTCAACAGACATTAAAAAAAAGTTCAGAAAAGTTGTTTGGTTGTTTTTTTAATCTCCTGAAAAATCCGGTTGCAGTTCAAGGGAAAAACATTCAGTACGTTTACATGGACAACAATAATCCATTATTAACCCGATTAAGACAATACTCTGATTATGAAACTACCATGTAAACAGCAATTTTTAATGACCTTAATCTGATTAAAGTCATACTCGAAGTAAGCACTAATCGAATTAAGACATGTGGAGTACTCCTGTTCTTGTCTCATTATCGAGGTGTATTACAGACATGTAAACACCTTAATCACACTGTTAACATCGTGTGAGACTTTTCACCGTATTTTGTGACAGGACACGATCACACACAGCAGTGTTCAATCGTTTTACAGCAAACAAGAGAGCACAGCTGTGTCAGAAACTGTATACTTGCCTACTATAGGCCTGTAGTAGATGAAATACATGTATCTCGGCTACTATATAGACGGTAAGTACGCGGTTTGGGACGCAGCCCACGGCTTCAAGCAGTCGTCTATTTGCACGTACAGCATGACAAATAATTAACCGCACTGGAAGCGTTCGTAAAAATTAAAAATAAAAACACCCAAAACTAAATATACGGTACCATAACGAAGACCAAGTGTATGGTGATACGTGAAATTCTGGAGGGACGTCGGACGGCGTGGCGCGGTGACGTAATGACGTGTGCTTTTAATCTAATTATGTTCTATAACATGTAAAACAGGAACATGAAAGGAGTATTCTAAAAGCGACTTATGTAAACACCTTAATCACAATATTATCTTACTCAGAGTAAAGTCAATAATTAGATTACTGCTGTCCATGTAAACGTAGTCATTGGGACAAAGTTAGTCTTATTAGAGCGAATATAAGCAAATATGTATTCTTTATGATACACTGAATTGAAAATTCTCCATATTTCAAAATTTCACTGTAGCTAAAAATAACACACAAAAAAGCAACAACACATTCGGTGTCAGATATGATGCCTCACTTTAGATGTGGCTGCATACAGTCAACTTGCACAAGCAGCTCAAATTCTGTAAAAAAAAAAAAAAAAAAAAAAAAGACAGGCTCTCTCTCTCTCTTTCTCTCTCTCTCTCTCTCTCTCTCTCTCTCTCTCTCTCTCTATATATATATATATATATATATATATATATATATATATATATATATATATATATATACACACACACACATACACATACCGGGGATATAGCAGTACTTAGCGTGATATTGATAACATGACACCTTCTAATTAATTAATGATGACTCACTGATAAGCAAACAGAGAGCAATTCAGATTTCTACATCATTTATGTCCAAACCCTCAAAGCAAAATGAGCTGCTACCTCTACCCACTCATCCATCATCAGGTAAACAGCTACTTTGACACAGTGTGGGGAGAAAAAAAATAGTAAAAGTGAATGACAAATAAACCAACACACAAATAGGATTTGGACAAATATGGCACAGTCTTGCTCTTGCGTAATGAGAATCCAAAGACCCCAGGGCACTTCCTGGTCTTGCTAGCGCAGCTCTGTCATTAAACAGATTCAGTGAGATTACTCACAGCCCCGGAGAAATGACTTCCTTCCTTTATTTTTATTATTATCGACCATGAGCACAAACCAAGAGACAGGCAATCTCAAAACGCTATTAAATCTCGCTTTAAGTCGAGCCGGAATATTAAAAGTATTGGAAACCAGTGTTTTGTTTCTCTGTCGTGCTGGACACATTTAACGTAAGACCTCGTTAGACGTTTAAAAACACAACAACCAAATGGTACCTGAGTTGAGATACTGTGAAACCGATTTGCTTTTGGATACGTGACAAATGATTTGCATGTTAAAAGTGGGCCTATGGGATTTCTTTCCCTCATTATCCTTGAGCAGCAAGCACATTCAAGCTTTAATGAGGCTGACGTAAAGAGTCAGCCTTCAGTTCAGTCATCTGTCTGCGTGAGGAATAAGTCATAATGCCTCGTGATGCATCCAAGCAGATGGATTGCATAAGGAATGAGTGGAATTCAGGTAGGCACTGTGAGCTCCTTTAGGCAAATAAACAGCAAGAAACATCTCACAGCATCAAGTAGCAATTGTTTGTGTGATCTCATTTCAAATGCACAGCACTGCTGGTGGCTCAGCAACATGCACAGGATTAGGTGGAGATAACTTTCCTTTTGATCAAGCGCTCCTGGGTTTAATAATGCACGGCTCAGCCTTTTCCCACTAAACGCTTTCAGAGATGACCCAGCACTCTGAAGTAAGCTCTCCTTCGGCTGTGCGGCTCACCACTCTAATCCAAGCCCAGTTTATCCTCCTCCATGAAGATGTGCTGCAGAGGATGACTTTTTGATGTGACGTTGATCTGCAGTGGAGTCGGACAGCACAGAATGAAATGCAGCTCAGAGAACGTATGAACCGCACCACATCTTCGGAGCTTCTCAAGGCAGCTTGTTATATTTGGAAGACTTTGCAACATGAATTATTAATTTGATGAATAATAGACTTACAGTACGCAAACGTTTGAGAGGTACAGAAGGAGAGAATGGGGTGTGTGTTTGTGTGTGTGCGCATGTGGGTGTGTGTGTGCGTGTGTATGTACAGTATGTGTGTTTGTCGAGGTTTCGTTGTCAGTCAAGTGCTTTAGTGTTACAGTTTTCTGACATGTGGAGAAAAGAATAATCAGAACTCTCCCGTTAAATTTACTCACATGGTATTAAGACGCTTCACATGGTGTGTTTCACATATTTTCACTTGTAATACGTTTTATTTTTCATGTGATTTTTTTTTTTTTTTTTTTTTTTTACAGATGCTTTATTAGTTTTGTATATGATTTGTATCATATGTTTTTTTTTTTGGATATGTTTAATGTATCATGTGATTTCTTGTATGATTCATTTAGATTTAAATGTTTCGTTTTGTTTTTTTGTAAATATTTTATACACACGATTAATTTATTATCACACGTTAATGTTTCACATGCCTCATCCTTTTCACATCTGATTATTTCACATTTAGGACATACTATGCTATTATTTAGTACAAACTGTATGTGAGGCAGTCTGCTATAAGAAGTTGCTAGAGCTGAAATTCTGGAAAACATCCAAAAAAAGATGAAAAAAAACTTTTTTTTAAATTCTGATAATATACTTTGGCATCTCTACTTTAAGAAAACAAAAGAAATATGCTTTACCAAAATAAATTCTCTTTTGTTAGGTTTTCTAACCTCGCCTTGGCATCTGCCCACAAAGCCAGTTTAAGAACAGTAAGTCTGTCTAGAGATGCCTAAAATCTCACAAGCTAAGTGTGCTATTACCATGATCTCACCATGTTTTTGGAGAGTTAAATAGCAAAACAGAATCGGTTTGTAATTAGATGGCATTGTCTCCTGCACGGTCGCATCATCATCAAAACAAAGAAGATGTCACGTGAGGGACGTAATGGAGGTTGGGATGGATGCAATTGCAGATAAGAGCTCTTAATAAAGAGAGGCAGGCAGACAAATCCAAATCATGAGACAATAGCGTCCTCAAAAAACAGGCAATGGGTCAGGCGGTCAGCAAACAGGCATAAACTAGGCAAGGCAAGAATCGAGAATGAGAAACGAGAAACAAGATCAAAGAACATGAAACACAACACAAACAAAGGCTTGGTGCGGTGATAACACTCAATACTTCGCAAAGTCATTGTGTTCAAACAGTCTCTTTATACTGTGGTTGTGAGTGCTGTGAATTTGATGCAGGTGTGCGTGATTAGAATGAAGGTGAGTGTTCTGGGAATTGTGGTCCCTGCCGGCCATGTTCGTAGGCCGCAGTGCAGGATGGGAAATGTAATCACTGGTTTGCTGTGATATGACAGAAGAAAGCTCACACACTCTGTACAGACGACAGTTAATAAAGTTTACAAATGTTTAAATGACCTAATAAAAAGACCTTACACTCTACATTAAAAAAAATGCTGAGATACATTCAGTGGTATTCAGGACTGTACTGTATGTCGGAGAAATTGTCAAAATTTGACCATGTGAAGGATTTCTGTCACACGTGTGAAATGTGAAATGTACAGTATGTCATTTTTCTACAATGGCAGATTTGGGTGGCATAAATGTACGTGTTTATGTATCTGTTCCATTTCACTAATATACACTGAACTCAGTCAAACCTTTCTTCAATTACACTGTCGGAAAACTTTCAGCTGAGACAGCAGGAGCTCCAGCACGCTCTCAATCATGCAGCCTCAAAAGTTATTCAGGTGAATAAGTGTCTTGTCAATCACCATTGTTCCTTTTTTTTTCGAAGCCGCAAACTGGCGAAAGGTACATTTAAAGGTGAAAAAACTTGCATGTGTGTGAAGTAAATACAAATTCAAATTTTTACTGTACATTCAAAATAACGTGCTGAATAAACTGCTGCATCCTGTGCAACAATTATTTTCTATATTGACTTGAGTAATGCTAGTTATTTCACTAGGATTCCACACTAAGATTCTGTCATTTTTAATGAATGTTTAATGAGCTGTATTTGGTGAGTAATTATTATAAAAGAGCCATACGTACAAGAGTAGGTTGTTAGCTGCAGAAGAAATTTAAACCTCAGTCATTACTGCTTAGTCAGTAATGAAGTGTTCCAAATATAATAGTAACTTAAGCGTTAATGATGAAATGTTTATTCATTCCTGCTTAGTCCCTGTGTAACAATGAGTTATAGACCAGTACTGTAAAGTAGCACCACTATACACTCAATATCGGCTCAAAAATGTTGGGAAACGCTTTCCTTAAAGCATTGTTGTTCATAGGGTGGCATGCAGTGTTGGGATGATTACTCAAAAATGTAATCCATTACAGATGACTAATTACATCTTTCAAAATGCATTGGGGATTCCTTTACTCCTTACTTCCTGGAAAAATTGACAGATTACTCTACTTCTAAGTTACTCCTTAAAACCTATACAAACCTGTAGCAACTCGAAAGTACAAGGATGACAAGCTCCTTTAAATGCTTTATTTAAGACAAAAGATGTGACATTAGTAAAAAAAAATAAACATGTAACATAATACAAATGACATTGTATGTATGCCTTCCTTTAATTTTAATAAAGGCGATGGAAATTTTTTCATGTTGAAAACTCATGAGGTTTATCCAAAGAGCTGTCATCCCAAGGAAACTTTTATTGTGGCTTGTCCAAATACTTTCAGTAGCGAAGATATACTCTAATCGCGCAAATGTTTTTTAACCTTAGACGCCATGTTAGCATAGCATTTATACGAATAGGTTGCAAATGTTTTTCCGTCTGATGGTGGTACACTTTTTTCGGTCTGATGGTGGGTACCTTGTTGAATAAATTCAGAAATGATGGTGACTCTATTGTGGATAATGGTAGTATTTCCTTGACTATATATTTTTGCTACAAGTCTCTTCAGCTCTCTCTTAGTTATCTTTACTGATGCTGAATGAAAATCTTGTTTAGCCTGTTTGGGTGAGATTGGGCCTCTCTTTCTGTACAGGGGTCTTTGAGAGACAATTGCTTGTCGAATTTGCAGCAGCTGAAAGTTGGTTTTGGCAAATTATTTTAAAAGGCAGTAAACAGCTAAAATATAGGGGAAATTTGTTTTATATGCTTTGGCTGTAATTAATATTTTTGCTTAGAAACATGAGGTTCTAAGTAATTATATTTTTTATTAAACAGTAACTGTAATGTGATTACAAGAATTTAAACTATAATGTGTTACATTACTTTATAACAGGAAAATGTCATTAGCGTACTATAATGTACTATATATAATACATTGTATGAAGTTACACCCAACACTGGCTGAATGACACGTAAGGCCTTTATGACATCTGACATACAGTGGGGGCCCAAGGTCAGAGAGCGCTACTGAAAAGGCTTGTATTTTGCATTTTTTTCTAATTTAATACAACAATTTTCATTACAAATTATATTATACTATAGAGAACAATTTGAGTGAATAGTAGAATCTTTGAAACATTTGAATGAATTAAATGAAGTTCCGAGTTTCTCAGTATATGGTGCATCCGATTTTTACTTTAACGACAGTTAAAGTGCACTCGAGTTGGCATGGACCCTACTGTAACTCTACACACACACACACACACGCAAACACAGACACACACACACACACACATATATATATATATATATATATATATATATATATATATATATATATATATGACAAAAAAAAATTGTCAATTTGGTCAATTTTGATATTAAAATGACAAAACACCTGAGCCATGTGATATAGATATTTGTTGACATACAGTATGACTGTGTTCTGAAATATACGGTACATCAAAGTACTTCTGGTATTTCAAAGTCACCAAATAGTGATGCTAGTTGACAGACAAATCAAACAGTGAGCACATCCATATTAATGCTCTGCACTGTTGAAAACATGTTGCATGACACTATATTGAAAGCCTCAACAGTCATAAATAAATAAATAGCTGTTGATGCACACCTTGGTTGACGGTTGACTCTGCCTTTAGAAGAGATACCTTTAGAAGGACTATTGCTTGCATCGGCACGTATTCTAGCAGCATGAATACTGTGGACCCAGAGTAATTAATCAATTTGTAAAAATCATGTTGTGAATTGTTGAACTTTCCAACCTTTTGTATTCCAGGGCATGATGGCCAGTTGCTTGTTCTGCCATGCTCTGATCAACGGTCAAATTTTTGGGGAGCATCTCTGACAAGGCACTTACAATGCACTTATAAGAACGTACTAAGCTATATAATAGACAATAATGCACTATTGTCTTTTATCTGGTGAGGTCCACTATTAGTATGTGTTACAAACCCTAAAAACAACTGTCATATTTGGTCTCTACTAGTTATGAAGGAAACAGCACTGGCAGTTCAGAAAAAAACGAAATAGAAAAGAATTGTATGTAATTGTATGTAACCATGGGTCTGTGATTAATGGAAGGACCTCTATGCCTCTTGGGTCACTTGGGTTGATGAGAAAAACCAGAGGTCAAGCAGGATGAAGCTGGTACCTTTTAGGCAAGCAATGTGAGGTGATATTCACAAGGTGATTTATGCTATAAGTAACAAATTGGAAATACTATACTAGTTGAGGAAAAAAGTGCATTTAGTTTCCACCAATTAACTGTAAAACCACAGTTGCATGTGTAACCTGCCTTTTTCCTCTATTTTAAATCACAGTGCTCTTCTCCTTGAGGCATTTTGCATAATTTGAGCTTGTGTATTTTCGATTAAAAATAAATAAATAAGTAAAGTCTCTGCTTAACTTAAAATCATTTTCACACATTGACCAGGCTTACTTCTAATTTGCCAAGTAAAAAACAAGCCCTCCACCGTGGTGCTGCTGTTTTACAATGTTTTCCAAAATGTGTGATTTCTATCAAATTAATAGCTAATTTTGTTGTTGTTGTTGTTGTTGGTGGTGTTGTTGTTGTTGTTTTTCCATTAATACGTTTAAAACATGCTTGGATTGCTAATTGCAAGAGTAATAATTAGGTAGCAAAAACATTTCTTAAGCTGTTGAAGCTGTCGGTTCATAATTTGCATATAGTTACTTCTTAAAGTGTAGTTTTATATCAGAAAGAGTATATACAGTAAACTAAAAATCAAAATGTAGAAGAAAATGTGATCTCAGTGACTTTGACCATGGCATGACTGTTGGTGTCAGACAGGCTGATTTAAGTATTTCACAAACTACTGATCTCTTTTCACACACAACAGTCTCTAGAGTTTACAGAGAATGGTGCGAAAAAAAAAAAAAAAAAAACTTCCAGTGAGCACTAGTTCTCAGTATGTGTTTGAGAGTGAAGTACCTGACAATACAACATATGTAATATGTATGAAAATCTGTAAACTTTAATTTAAATATGTAGACAAACCTTTGTTAGAAATAAATTCTGGTTCACTATCAACCCAAGCAATTTTGAAATTAAGAGGACAATCATGAAATATCCTACAGGTTTTCTGGGTCAGTACTTTTCACTAACCATTTTTTTTTTTTAATGCCAAGTCACTCATTTAGATAGAATGTAAATAGAATGCCCTTTCCAAGAAGTGAATTGCCCAACAGCTCTTGTGAATGCCCTCACCGTGTGCTGCTAACCTGGCACGCAGTTATCAGGTCAGAAATGCTGAATGGACAGCCGTAAACGTACCATTTATTGCATTCCATATCTCACTACACCAATGATGCTAAAAGGTATGCCACATATACAGATGAACAGTTTTGTGGATGTCATTCTTGCCTCTGACACTTTGAGATAGTCTCTTTTTCTTTTCTTTTTTTTTTCCTTTTTTTTTTTTTTTACATTTTAACATACAGTCTAAATACTGTTATGAATGTAATTTTAAAAGTGAACCATTTTCAATTTATTTTAAACATGTATTAGTTCATTCCATACAAATAAGGCTGACTAACTTATCCCTCACCCTAACCTTTACCCTTGGTTTCTTTTCATGAGCGTTCACTTGTGAGTCCTTATGAATTGTAAACATTTTTTTTTTTTTTTTTTACATATTTGGATAAGCAAACATTTGATCCATTTTGCCTATTAAAACACTATCAAATGACACACAAGATCAATATTTTGTAGTAATTTTCACAATTTAAATAAAAAAAAATAAATAAAAATAAAAAACAGACCAGTCCCAAGGAAAACATAAGTACACCTCTACATTTATCACACCTTCAAATCCATAAAATCAAGTGTTCAAGATTAGTGATCAGTGCCAGTAATCAGAACCTGCTTAGGTAGTGCAGATGGAACCTGTCTTATTTATACCCCTCTCATATCTAGTGTCTGGTGTTCTCTTTGCTATTGAGGTGTGTGGTGTGATCATGCCAAGATCTTACAGGCCTTCAGAATAAAGGTTGTGGATGCATATGAGTCTGGAAAGGAATTTAAAAAGATCTCCAAATTATTTGAAATACATCATTCCACTGTAAGGAAAATAATCAACAAGTGGCAAAGATTTCAAACAACTGCCAATTTGTCCAGGACTGGCCGTCCCAGCAAATTCAGCCCAAGAGCAAACCGTCTGAGAGAACCCTAAGATTTGGGATGTGCTAGTAAGTCTTGCAACTATTGGAGTCAAAGTGCATGCTTCTACAATCAGAAAGAGATTGCACAAATCTGACCTGCATGGGAGGCGTGCCAGGAAAAAGCCTTTGCAAGACTACAGTTTTCCAATGAGCATATAGGCAAAGACCATGCCTTTTGGAATAATGTGCTCTGGACAGAAGAATCAAAGCTAGAGTTGTTTGGCCACAGTAACAGAAGACATGTTTGATGCAGACCAAAGACAGATTTTCAGGAGAAGCACCGCATACCAACTGTGAAACACAGTGGTGGAAATGTTATGGTTTGGGGTTGCTTCGCTGCCTCAGAGACTTGACAGCTGGCATAATTCAACTAAGAATTCTGCATCATATCAAAGAGTGCTTGAGGATAATGTGAATTGTTTTTCTGTCTAACATTTGAAGTTGAACTAAAAGTGGACCTTTCAACAGGATAATGATCCTAAGCACACTATCTAATCCACCAAGGAATGGCTCAAAAAGAAGAAATGGAGGGTTATGGAATGGTCAAGTCAAAGCCCAGATTTTCCACCAACAGAACACATTAGGGTCCAAGTTGAAATTATTTACAGGCAGACTTAATCTTGAGTTGTTGAAGCCTGTTCAATTCAAGTGAGCAGTCAAACAGACTAATGCGTACTGTATAAGAACTCAATAATACATATAATTAATAGTAGTATGAGTAACAGTAGTACTAGCAGTGATAGCAGTATTAGTAGTATTAATATGGTGTAGATGTATGATTTAGATGAAGATTGGATCACAGTTGCATGTCGCCTGCCTCGGCTTGGCACTTTGCTGACGGTGTGAACTAGTAGTAGTAATCATAGCAGTAGTAGTAGCAGTAGTACTTGTCACAATAGTAGTAGTAGTAGCAGTTAATTAATAGTAGTAATAATAGGGGCAGTACCAGAAGTAGTACTTGTAGTAGTAGTAGTAGAAGTAGTTTGGTTTAGATGAAAATTGTGCCACATTTAAGCAAGATTTAATGATGTGCCTTCTGCAGAGCCTGCTCTAATAGCATATCTCTTCCAAGATATGTAAAACCTATACATTTTTAATCTGTTTTATATATATGTATAAATAATTACTCAATCTAGGATTTGTGAAATGAGTCATAAATTTAGTTCAAAGTTCAGTAAATATAACACATTGCCTCAATGAAAGAATCTCATTTACCCATTTACCATTCATCCTTACATTTGTAAACATGTAAATCTGCTTGTTTAAAAGGTGTGGTGCCATAACATTTTAACAGGCAAATGTTAAAAACTATTCTGGTAGAACATACAGAGACAAATTTGCAGCAATGTCCGTCAAATGCCTTTCTAAATGAGAACCAGTTGATGTTAATTTCATTCAGCATGCATGTCCGTTTTGAAATGTAAATGAATGTCAATAATATCTAAGAATAATATTTTTCTGCATGTCCACTGCATCGACTTGGCACGTTTGCATTTCGTGTACGAATGCATGCTTAATTTTGCCTATGCAGCCAATGCTTCTATTTATCTTCATTATGTTTTAGAGAAGGATAGATTAGAAACAAAAACCTTTAATGATGTACTGGAAACTAAATCCTCTGGGGAGTTTCAAGGATTGTCAAGTCAGCATAAGCACTGCTGACTTGCAGGAACGTTTACCAGAGCCAATGTCTCTTTTCAGAGAGGTCATGACTTTAATGGGCTGCCAACCACAGAGCCAAATATTACACCGCTCCTGTTATTCTGAAATCTGTCTCCTGAAACATCCCCCGCACTTTGGGTGTGCTCAGGTTATTGGTGTTATATATGAGTTTTCCTTTCCTTTACAATCTCTAAAGCTGTCTGGATGCTATATCGTACTGCAGTTCCACTGTAAATGTTGACTTTAGACTGAAAATGGTGTAAATAAAATAAATCTGAGGTAAGACCTATTACTGTTAATCCAGCAAGCATCTGGAGAAGTGTGCTTGCCATTGCTTTGTTATTCACAGTCACATGTTAATTAACATTTACTCAAGACTATGCTGAGTAAGTATTGCTAATCACTTTGCCTTTTGCTTGCATTGGCACACATACAAATATTACACTACTGTAGAAAGGCACATTATATGGGGATTTCATACAGAGATTTTATTTAGACTTGAAATGGTCTAGAAAAGATCTAAGAAGCTCTAAAAGCAACATAAACACACACCAGCTATTAGTGGAGAGGAGAGTGATGTAGCCAATTCAGGCATGGAGATTATTAGGGGGACAGATAATAAGGGCCAATGGGGGAATTTCTCCAGGGTTATATGCCTACTCTTTACCAGATGCGTACTGGGATTTTTAATGACCACAAAGAGTCGGGACCTCAGTTTAACATCTCATCCAAAGGACTGTGCTGTTTTTTTTACAGTATAGTGTCTCTGTCACCATACTGGGGGATTGGGACCCACCCAGACCACAGGGTGAGCACCACCTGTTGGCCTTACTAGTACCATTTCCACTAGCAACTTTGTGTTTTTTCCCCAGAAGGTCTCCTATCCAGGTACTAACTAGGCTCAACCCTACTTAGCTTCAGTAGGAAACCAGGCAAGAGCAGTGTGATATGGCACTAGTATTTGACTGTTGAATTTGTTGAGTTTAAGTTTGTTTGTAGCCAGCTTTAATATAACTTGATGTTGAGAGAAACTATTTTAATGTAGCTTTAAGT
Source organism: Ictalurus punctatus (assembly GCF_001660625.3). NCBI lineage: Eukaryota > Metazoa > Chordata > Actinopteri > Siluriformes > Ictaluridae > Ictalurus > Ictalurus punctatus. The sequence goes on from NC_030416.2 coordinate 31,544,130, forward strand.
ATAACTTCCCTTATGAAAATAGGATTCCCATTTAAAATGGTTATTTAAATAGAACACAATTGTGAATTATCAGCCAATTAATATGTAATAGTTAATAGTGAATTATTAATGAACTATCACCCAATTAATATGTAAGGAACAAAACACTTCAGGGTGTGCACTTATAGGAAAAGAATCCATGACAGGTGGTGTAATGGGGTCCAGTCACAAAGCAGAGTTACTGTTACCACTCTTCTTCCTACAAAACATGTCCTGATGCATTTTACTCCTCTTATACCATAGTGACTTTCCATTTACTGCAATTTTTTATTTCATAACAATTACCCAGGAGTCGGATGCAAATGCTTTTCGTAGATATCAATGGCGACTTCTCCACACATACCAAGGTTAAATTTGGTATTCCACAAGGTTCTGTTTTAGGCCCGCTGCTTTTAACTTTATATATACTACCTCTAGGACAAATTATTCGTAAACATGGAATTAGCTTCCACTGGTATGCTGATGATACACAGTTGTATGTTTCAGCAAAGCCAGACAACAGACAGCAGCTTAATAAAGTTAAGGAATGTGTTAATGACATTAGATATTGGATGCTTATTAACTTCCTTTTACTTAATTCTGACAGGACAGAGGTACTTGTAGTAGGACCACATGCAGCTAGAAGTAAGCTTTCTGATTACATAGCAACTCTGGATGGACTTTCTGTGTCATCAGGTGCAGCAGTAAAAGACCTTGGTGTGATTATTGACCAAAGTCTTTCATTTGATGCTCATGTAGATAATATTACTAGGATAGCCTTCTTTCATCTCAGAAATATTGCTAAGATAAGAAATATAATGTCATTACATGATGCAGAAAAATTTGTTCATGCTTTCGTCACCTCTAGGTTGGATTACTGTAATGCCTTGCTGTCTGGATGCTCCAATAGGAGCATAAACAAGCTCCAGTTAGTCCAGAATGCAGCTGCAAGAGTCCTTACTAGAACCAGAAGATATGACCACATCACCCCGACCTTATCCACACTGCATTGGCTCCCAGTGAAATTTCGCATTGATTATAAAATACTACTATTAACCTAAAAAGCACTAAATGGTCTCGCGCCACAGTACCAAAGCGAACTTTTGGTCTACTATGATCTGTCATGCCTACTTAGATGAAAAGGTGCAGGCTATTTGTTGGTACCTCGATTAGTGAAGGCTACAGCAGGGGGAAGAGCTTTCTCTTACAAAGCCCCACAGTTATGGAACAGCCTTCCAATTAGTGTTTGGGACGCAGACACAGTCTCAGTGTTTCACAGTCTCACAGTACACAGTCTTATCCATCATGGGATAGTAAGCATACCTAATAATCTCTCGCTCTCTTTACCCCTCTCTCTCTCTCTCCTTCTGTCGAGCCACACATGATTTTATGGAGATGCCAGTGATCCTGACCCTTTCTGCTCTCTGGACCTGCCTGGTCCATCCTGATGCCCTACCTCTGGTTGGAGCTTTCATTAACTGGAGGCTACAGCCTGGAGATTGCTGAGGATGGTACCACTTGAAGTACAATGAAATGGTTTTGGACCTCAGTTCCACATGGACATTCTCACTGTGGTTGCTGGGACTACGGTTGCTGCTATGGTCTTGGGACTGCAATTACCACATGCAGTTTTGCACTCAGGTCTTCTTTGGTGAACAGTGGACTAGTTCAACAAACAGACCTCATATAAAAACCATAATGAACTTTCTTTTACTTTCACACTATCCTTTGTTACCCAGATGAGGACGGGTTCCCTTCTGAGTCTGGTTCCTCTCAAAGTTTCTTCCTCATATAATCTTAGGGAGATTTTCCTTGCCACCATTGCCACTGGCTTGCTCAATAGGGATAAATTCACACAAGAGATTCAAATATTTAATCAGGTTGCCCTCTAGTGGTCTGGAGGGGAACTCTCCGTTATCTGTGTAACAAATATAAGACACATAATGCTTTTAAACCATTTATAGTTCTATTTAATGTTGTAAAACATCTGTGAGACACGATAGTTCCGTTGTCATGTACATTATAGCAACTATAAACACTTGCCAGCCCATGTTTAGAAAATTAATCAACATTTTCTGACCAATCAGATTTGAGAATACAACACCATTGTGGTATATGGGATTTAAAAGGAGATCATAACACATTATTATTATTATTATCTCACAGTCAAATTGTACTTTTTATGAATATTGGATTGTTGTGGGTTTGTCATTAATGTGGAATATAAAAAGAGAAACGTCCCTTTTTCAGGAGACTGTATTTTAAAGAGAATTTTGTAAAATCCAAATAAGCTTCACAGCTTTATTGGAAAGGGTTTAAACAGTGTTTTTTTATGCTTGTTCAATGAACCATAAACAACTATTGCACATGCACCTATAGAACAGTCCTTAAGACACTAACAGTTCACAGGCGCTAAGCAATTAAGGTCATAGTTACAATATCTTAGGACACTAAAGAGACCTTTCTTCTGACTCTGAAAAACACCAGAAGAAAGATACCTAGAGTTCCTGCTCACCTGCATGAACATGCAATAGAACTGCTGCAGGGAGGCATGAGGACGGCAGATGTGGCCAGAGCAATAAACCGCAATGTCTGTAATGTAAGATGCCTAAGACAGTGTTACAGGGAGACAGGTAGGATAGCTGATTGTCCTTGCAGTGGAAAATTACATGTAACCATGTGTCCCCCCAGACGTGATTGAGAACTTGCAAATGCCTTGGTGAAAGAGTGGAGAAACATCTCACAGCAAGAACTGACAAATCTGGTGCAGTCCATGAGGATGAGATGCTCTGTAGTACTTAAAGCAGCTGGAGGCCACACCAGATACTGCCTGTTACTTTTAATATTGACCCATTAAGGGACAGATACTCATTATTCCATTTCCAATATCTGTGAAACTTGTTCAGTTTATGTCTCAGTTGTTGAATGTTTTTTTTTTATGTTAATACAACTATTTACATTCATACAAATAAAAGCAGTTAAATGTGAGTTAAATGTGTTCTTTGCATTACATTTCTTATGCAGAGCATACAATGTGAGTCAAATGGACGTTAGAAAGTTCATATTTTAATTGATAAGTATGAGAGCTTCTAGGAAGTCTGACAGCATCCTTTGGCTTTTATGAAAATTTTATGTGGGCCTTGTACACTCCATGTGAGTCTCAAAGGCATTCTGGTCTTCTAAAGCAGGCTTATTTGGAGTGCCATGAATTTTCAAAGGGTCATAAATGCCACATGATTTGACATGAATGCACCACAGCATCTCTTGAAGAAGTCCCAGGGGTGCCATGAATTTAGATAGAGTTCCCAGGTTGACCCACTGATAACCCATGGATTTTGGGGAGTTCCATAAGAATTTTCCATACAGGTAACATCCTACACATTAGTAGGTGCAACATCATCCATGAAATAAATAAAAATCTGTTCAATTAGAATAACAAAATATGAAATACAGCACAGTTGGCTTCAGCAGCAAGTTATCTGTGTGACTTCACTCTTCTGATCAATCTGACTTCTCTATGTATTCTTCTTTTATTCTTTCAATTGGTCATCTTGTTGACTGGTTTAGATTAGCACTTTCTAGCCTAGCCTAAATAATGGATGGCGTTTGCTCCATGGATTTAATTGTCAGTGCAAAATGTCAGCTTGTGCAAAAACTATGCACTGCTTTTTATAAAATAAACTTTACATATTATACATATAATGCCAGTCCGTACGTTTTATTACATTTTAATCACAGTTTAATCACTATTAGTGCCACAAAAGTATACCGAATAGCAGTTAAATAAAGAAAGTTAAATGACTGTATAACTCATTGTCTGCTCTCAGATCCTTATGTGTTTTATTAAAGGTGGGTAAACCTGTTAAGCTCATAGATAAAAGACTCCTAGACAGAGCTAATATTAACTGTACAACATAACATACTATAAACAAATAAACATTTGCATTTTTCCAATTAAAGTTGATCTAAATTATTCAAACAAAATAAGGTCAAATCATGATGACATGCCCTAATGGCTGCCTTTCAAGTGAAAAAAATCATGATGAAATAGGGTGTGATGTGATGCAGTGCCCTATAGGGTTCCCCTACACGGAAGGAAACATGTTGAAGTGCCCTTTAGGGTTCCTTTCGTGTGGAGAAAGCAAGATGCTGTGCCCTCTAGGCATCCCTACATGTGAGATAATTAGTTGAAGTGCCCTCTAGTTGCTCTTCCGTGTGATGCCTCTACAGTATATATATATATATATATATATATATATATATATATATATATATATATATATATATATATATATATATATATATATATAAAGCATGAGTTAATTCCCTCCAGGTGCAATTTTTATTTTTTCATCCCTGCCCCTCAGATAGCCTGTGTGCACCCATGAAGTGAAGTTGCTTACAGAAATAATTAAATAAAAAAATTTTATTGCCTCTGCTCATTGGGGATATAACTCTGTAAAGTAATTTTGTTACAATGCTTACTGTTAAAAGCACAATACTTAGGTGTAGGCATTAAGCCACATGGCGAATGCTGTAGCTAATCACAGCTGTTCCGATATTCAGTATAACTGCACAATTACAAGTGTAATATTGCTTTTATGCAATAGTTCTATAAACAAAGAAATAATGATAATAATTGACACTTCAAACACAATATGACCAAATGTTCTGTTTATTTTTGTGCCGCTAGTGGAAATAGATCCCAAAGAAGCCACACTCACTTTATAGCATGTCGGCTAGCTGGCTAGCTAGCTCACGTTGTTTTGTACATTCCCGTTAAAGGTGCTTGCAGTGAAATTGCCGTCCCTTCTTCCTTTTCATCTACATCTGATGAGCTATTATGTTTTACGGCAAAAATTTATATTAGTTTGCCATGTCCACTGATGATGTCACTAACACTATTGTAGTATTCATTTTGAACTAGGAAGTGGAATTTTACATGGCAAATCCAGACAGGTGGGGTGATACACCCAGTAAAAATTCCCAGTGCAGTTATAGGAAATATTGGCACTCTTTGAACACCACTATACCAATCAAATTAGTGGACCAGAACTAAATGTTGTATAAAAATAAAATTTATATAAAGAAATTTGGGGAAAATAAAGTCAAGCTTCACAAACTCACCAGAACTGAGGATCAAACCCAGACTCTTGGGACTATATTGTGGCTATATGGGGCAATGTTTGTTAATCATTTTTATTATTATTATTATCTGCTGACTCATTAGAGCAGATATAAGTGATATAGGGCAAGTTTGTAGTGTACTTAAGTCTGATGCTGCATTATTTATTAGGATTCCTCCATCAGCCCCAAAGAGGCTGTAGCCCCTATTGTTCCTGTTAGTTTTCTTTTCTTCTTCTTCTTCTTCTTCTTCTTCTTCTTCTTCTTCTTGTTATTATTATTATTATTATTATTGTTGTTGTTGTTGTTATTGTTGTTGTTGTTGTTGTTGTTGATGGCTGTCTATGGCAGCCCTATGAACCGTAATTGGGAAAATGATGCAATCTGGCACACTCATAGAAATGAACATGAATAGTATATGGACCAATTACGGGGTCTCTAGGTCCAACTCTATAGTGCCACCACTAGTTCAAATATTCACTTTTCAAATGGATATAATTGTTGAACACTTTGTCCTAGAGAAAAGAAATTTAGTGAATCAGTTTACTCTCCTCATGGTGATCACAGTCCATATCTTACATTAAGACGCCACCCATTACAGTAGTCACCATTTTGAAATGTACAGTATTAATTTTTTTCACTACTCCTTGTTCAAATTATGTACAATTTTGAATTTTGATATTTATATTTGTTCAAAAGTTATGATCCAGTATCTGTTAAAATTCTTCCTAATGAGTTTGTGTGCTTGTCCTCGCCTTGGAAGCTCTTCTCAGCATCAAATGAAGTGTGTGTTGCACTGTGATAAATGACAAGCTTCAGTTCTAAAGACCCTGGGTTCAATTCCCAGGTAGTGCAAGTTCTTAGAAGTGTCTGTCATTTGGTTCCTTACTTTTGTGGCTCAGCATTGCACTAACCTTTCAAACTCTAGGCATGCAAATAAATGCCTCTGTTCTGCTAATTTCCTGTTCAATCTTATTGGCTGCTGTGCTTCTGGGCCTAACTTTTATTCATTCATGTGCATTCTATTTCTCCTCTTTGTGTTCTTCAGGCTCCACATTACACTTGCTGTGCCTTTGGGCCTTGGCCCCTTTAAACACTGCTTGTAGCTTTAATTATTATTATTCTCCTTATCTCCATAAAGTGACCAATAACTCAACATGTCAATGGTAAAAAAATTTGAAATTGATACCACAGGCCATGAATAATTCCCACACCAAAAATGGCCCACTTGAGCCCGTAGGTGGTGCTACAGGCCACACCCAAATACTAAAAGTGATTTTAACTCTGCCTCATGAGTCCAAAATGTCTGAAAATTGGTATAACTACATGCCTTATTTCTCATGGGGAGCAAAAAAAGCCATTGGGACCCATTAAGATTTTCCAGTACATTGAAAAATTGTCCAAAATTACAGAAATCTTCTCCTCATGAACCATAGGTCCGATTGACTTGAATTGTGGTAGATTTGTGTGGGATACATGTCTTTCTATAGGGTGATAAGCAATAAGGAATCAAATAAAAATTGTCCGAACTATTTACATAATGGTTAATTGACATATGTTGAACATATTTCTTTTGTCCATAAATCAATGGAACATTAACTTATGGACTTGATTTATGGATCCAGATTTTAAATGGAATAGATGACGCTGTTTGTTTTGGCTCGAGCCCGAGTACACTTCATTCAGATTAATGTTATAGCAGCACATAGTAAATCAAATTAATGTTATATCAGCAGGAATAAATTCAAAATAATGTTAAAGAAGCATTGTATAAGAACGAAGTAATTCTCCGAAATTCTCAATGACTCCTGATCTGATGTGATTGTAGAAATCTACAAAAATGAACTTAAAATCTGCCATTGATCCAAATGGGTTCAAATGTTGCATCTGTGGGATATATGGTAGGGATACTCTACCATGTCAGTTTTGAAATGCTCTGCAATCTGCTGCTTGCAGCTATATTTTATTTATTTATTTATGTGTTTATTTGTGGATTGTTATTCCCATTTTCTCCCAGCTTTGACATTTTGCCAATTCTCAACCACTAGCTAGCTCTCCTTTATCACATGACAGCTACTAACCAAGGTAGGTGAAGGCTATCACATGCTTCCCCAAAACATATAAATCTACTGGGCCTAAATCTAGGGCAGTGGTGGCTCAACGCTTAAGGCTCTGGGTTACTGATCAGAAGGTCAAGCCCCAGCACCGCCAAGCTGCCTCTTTTGGGCCCTTGAGCAAAGCCCTTAACCTTCCCTGTATCATGGCTGACCCTGTGCGCTGACCCAAACTTCCTAACAAGCTGGGCTATGCTAAGAAAAGAATTTCACTGTGCTGTGATGTATATGTGATCAATAAAGGCTTCTTTTTCCTGCATCTTTTCAATCTCATGCTTATGCTGCATCACGGGGCAGCTAAACACTTGAAGGAAATCACGTTTGGTTAGTGTTGCTTTGATTGATGTGGAAGAGAGTAATGCCATCCATCTCACCCAGAAAGCATGGCCAATTTTGCTCTCTAATTATTCTCAGTTTCAGATCGATTTTACCTCCTGATTTACGCTTTAAGTCCAGTGTAACTGGTGTAACTGGCTGCTAGTATCTTTGCAAGCACAATCTTGCCCTAATGGGAAGGAGAGGCTATTTAAGTATGACCACTGCTCAACGAGAGATTATCAGTCTGTAAGAGAGTCAGGATGGTTGACCTGTCCCTGTAGGATGCAGCCTGGCTCAGCTGCATGAAGAATGGAGCAGACATAATGGGATGCTGAACAGTGACAAATGGCTCCTTTTACAGTATCTGGTCCCATTCCTCTGACTTCGCCTGTGCCCTTGACATGTATTTGTCCCAGACCGCAGTTTACCACAGCTTGTCTCATGGCAGCAGGGCTCCAACCTGCCTTCATCCTGTTTACTGCAGGAAATGTTAGTGGGCCAGTTAGTGTTGATCTTATCCACATACGTTTGTGTTTCTTGGAGCATACTGGATCATATGGGATGCACTGATTACAAATTCATGTTTATATGGGCCTGTTTACACCTGGTCACTTCATGCGTTTCCTCTGATCAGATAGCTAGCCGATTGTGAAAAGACCAGGTGTGAATGCCTTCCGAAACACATCTGAGATGGATTTAAATCCGATCGGTCAACCCACTTCAGGAGGTGGTATGGGACGGATTCCAGATGAAACTGGACAAGTCTAAATGTATCTGGTTGTTGAAACCACATACGTCAGCGCTTTTCTCCTCCCAAACAGAAGTACGTCACTCACTTTAGCCACGCCAGAAGCAAAAACAACGTATCGACCGGTATTGCCTGATGGAGATGACTGTGCCTCCTCATTAAATTGCTTTGCAAGCTGACACAAAGACAATCGAAGGTCCGGCGCCCCATTCGGAAACAGGATAGCCAGTCTATATATAAGAAGCCAGCACTATATTTTCCCACCAGTGTTGACTCCGAGCTTTCATCCAGGTATCTCACTGGGTTTTAAAGTTTAGTACTGCTGACAGACAAAATCCTGCACATAAGAAAGTGCTGCCTTTTGTTGCTTAAGCGTTGTAGCAAGCATTTTTGTTTTCTTTTCGACTGCATTCGCAAATCCAAATAGAGCAAAATAATGGTGGTTGCCATTTCAGTTCAGCAAAAATGTGCATTTTGCACAGGAATACAATATCGGATTCATATCTGTTTAGCTGAAACACATTATGTGGCCAAGTGTAAGTGGAACCGTTTTAACAAATCAGATAGAAGTCACATGAAATGGTATGATCCTAGCTGTGTTTTGTTACATTATGAGTATTTTTTAACTTAGCCCTGTTACCTTCACCCCTGTTATCATTTAAGAGCAAAATGCAGCCATTATCAGCATAGGAACCTGTGCATGGTTCTCTGTGCATGGTGCAACTGGTGTCCCCTCCAAAGTGTTTCCCTGACTCATGCCCAGTGTTCATGGCATAGGCTCCTTTTTCATCATCTAAATGTAAGATAATAATATTACAGTTATTACAGAAATGGGGAGAGAGATTAACCTATCAACCTTATAGATCAATAGGAGTTGTATATTAATATACTATATCTAATACCCTAAATCTGGACAGTCACGGTATCTTATGCATCTCAGCTATGAAGTGTTTAACTATATAACAGACTTTATACTTTGCAGTATATCAGCTTGTGTATGATAACATGTCTGAAACTTTTAACTGCGCTTCATGAATTTTAATCGCTTAAAAGTACGCTTCACAATATTATCTTCACTGAAACTGTGTACTGTGTATGTCTCAGTATCTGTATCTCTCCACCCTAACCAGCATACTGAGATGAGCTGAGGCTCCAAATTTGGCAGTATGGGCTTTCAGTCAGCACAGGAGCGATTCATTAAGGCTGTGAAGGCTTTAAAGCGCTCACAGTCTCAGCGATCCCTCTGCACACTAATGAGCCCTCCAGATCCCCACTGCTGACTCAGCGAAAATCCACCAGCGCAAACCATTAATTATCACCGATCGAGCTGGCTTTCAAAGAGCACTTTAGATCTGTTACCAAATTTAAACTAGATGTGGCTGAAGAATGGATGTGGTCATGACATTAAAGAACTTACCGTGATAACAGCAAATTCAGATTATGAATGTGAATATTGAGTATCAAAATATTACAACTATTAATTATAATTTTTTTAAGCATATGGATGTTTAAACATGTTCTGAGATGTAAAATTAAAAGGTTACTTTTCTTATCGAATTGAAATCGCCATTCCAGCTAAAGTAGTAAAATCCTTCAACAGTTTATCCCATATCACCCTCTCTATCTGTTCACATTCTTGTTTCAACTTTTGAAGGCAATCACTTTTAAACTAGCGATTCATATTCAAATCAAATATATCTTTCTTTTAATCTTTATCACTTTAATGAATCTTTTCCACCTTGACTAAAACAGATTTGCATAAAATTCAAACAGATTAAAGGGAGATGATAAATCTGTTCATGTTCTCTATAGTACTCTACAAAAAGGTATTGTTGTTGTTGGGTGTTTTTTTTTGTTTGTTTTGTTTTGTTTTTTTCGAACCATGGTAGACACAAACACTTAAATAGCATCTGCTGAGTGTGACTGCAATTCTTTTTCTTTTCAGAAAAGCTTACATGCATGGTTGCTTTCATCTTTTTGATGCTTGGACATGCACCGATTGATCAAAGGCGCTTATTTCTTTCTCCCTTAAGAAGACACCAGTCGATTCATTTCCTTTCTTCTCCACACAACGCTGTGTTTTCCAGTCTCGACACGGATCAAAGAGAAAATCTCAAAGTACCTTTTAGAGGAGTTACTGAAATTATCTTCAAATACTCCTGAAGGAGTCTTCAAACTATAAGGCCAAACAACTCGCGTTGCAAAATTATACAGCAGTGTGAATCAGGTTTGTATTAACAGAAGATACTGATAGACCTATACAGAACTTTAGATAAAATATTATCTTTAAAATGAGTCTATTAAAAGCCAAAGTAATGGCTGTCAGAAAACTATCGATCTCGACCCAAGTTAAAAGCACTGTTTATGCTGAAGTGCAGTAAAATTCCTCATGTAAAATTTCACCATCAATTTCTTTCTCTTTCTTTATAGCTTTATAGTAACAACATACAGCAGTGCTTAAAAGTTTGTGAAACCTTGAGAACTTTCTATATTACTGCATAAATCTGATCTAAAACATTATCGGATTTTCATAAAAGTCCTAAAAGAGATCCCAATTAAACAAATGAGACAAAAATATTATACTTGTGCATTTATTTATTGAGGAACATGAGCCAAAATTATGTATCTGTGACTGGCAAAAGCATGTGAACCTTTGCTTTCAATATCTGGTCTGACCCCCTTGTGCAGCAATAATTGTACTTGCATGAAAATCTGATGATGTTTTAGGTCATATTTATGCAAATATATAGAAAAGTGTAACGGGTTCACAAACTTTCAAGCACCACTGTACATCTGGATGTGCTGGTGAGGTAATCAGAACATCAAACCAATATTATAATTTACAGAAGAAATGCTATGATTATTTCAACATACAAATGGTTTAGTCAAAGTTCTCCTGTCTGATCACCTTTATCCTATGATGAAACATTTCTGTTTTGATGGGTGTGGTGTCTTGCAGAGTGACACCGCCCCCATTCACTAGATACAAGGACACACTGAATGATTTGATGAGGATGAAAATGATATAAATCATATGCTATGGCCTTGAAACTCACCAGATCGCAACCCAATTGAACAATTATGGGAGATGGCGTTCTTTACCATCATAAAAATACTAACTGAGGGAAAATCTTTTGAAAGAATGATGTTAATCGCTCCACTACTGTGAGTCATAGTGGCCCAACCTTTTTTTCTTTGTTTGTTTTGAACTTTTCCATCTGTATGCGATTCTGCATCTTTCACAAACTAGCAAGAAGTTTTCTGAACAAACTGTTCGGGCATTTTAAGTTTTCTATATTCAATCCTATAAACGCAGCCTTCAACATCATTTGTGAATGTGTCAATTACCAAAGAAAATATTTGTGTGTTTGTCTTCTATCTCAACTGTGTGACTGACTGCGAAATGAGGAAACCGGTTTTAGGGGGTTTAAGAGAAAACTCACATATTGTAATTCAACAACGTATTGAAAAGTGGTAGTCTTTCTTAGATAAACTGTTATCATTTTACAAATATTAAGAGAGAAAATGCTAATGTCACCTTGTCTCCAAAATAATTTCATACTTGCCAATGCTAGAGTTTATGACAGCATTTAAATAGCGTTTTCTTCACAGCTGAAATCCTCTTGGCTTTTTTTTCTGATACATGACAGCCATGTATGAAAAGTTAAATTACTTCAAGTTGACCTTAAACTAAATTATACATTATAATTTGGCTGAAAATTTGTGGAGAAAAAAACTGAACAAAATTCAAATACTTTTCCAGCCTAAGGACTTTTTTTATCTATTTAAATGTTTTACACACTTAAAATATTTAAATATTTCGTGTGGGGTTCTGGGTTCAGGATGCATAGAATTAAACTTGTAAAAAAAAAAAAAAAAAAAAAAAAAAAAACACTTTGCTTCCCAAGTATTTTACTTGGTACATAAATAAATAAAAAATCACGCATATATATATATATATATATATATATATATATATATATATATATATATATATATATATATATATATATATGTGTGTGTGTGTGTATGTGTGTGTGTGTGTGTGTCTGTATGCCAACACACAGGTAGTAGAAGTAATATGGGAAACGACTCATGAATAACAGAGAAACTCATTCAAGTTTGTTTATTAATTAATTAATTTATTTAAATAGATAGATAGATAGATAGATAGATAGATAGATAGATAGATAGATAGATAGATAGATAGATACTGTAGATACTCAAGCAAAAGAATACCTTTCAGTGTTTTGGAAAAAAAAATTAACGTACACAGTATTTTTAGCACAGATTAAAATGTACAGATTTGCAATTTTCTGGCTAATAAAGTCAGAAGATTTCCACTGCACTTCTTATTACAAGTGTCCTTTCGCTTGTGTCGTGCCTTCAGCTATAATGATTACATAAACATAGTTTACGCCCGTGGTGAGAAGCAAGGGCAAGCTTTATCTTTTTCATTCTATTTTTACACAGTGGCATTCTCTCCAAAAGAGCAATGCTGTGGACTACTGACTCTTAAAATGAAAACCTAAAAAAAAAAAAAAAAAAAAAAAAAAAAAAGGACCAAGGGCAATTTATTTTAGGGTTATTACTTTACATTATAAACATTTTTGTGCATGATTTCCTAGGACTAAACCAAACCATTCACTATAATACAATCAGAAGTTTTTCTCCCATGTTCTCTCATGTTCCTCACACTTTTCCTGATGGTGTAAGAAGGTCAGTCTTGCCAGGCTTCTCTATCCCTGGCCACAGATTCCAGCTCCTCCTGAGGGATCCCCAGACGTTTCCAGGCCAACTGCGAGTTAAAACCTGTGCAGCAGGTCCTGGGTCTTTCCTGAGGTCTCCATCTAGTGGGACATGCCTGATACATCAGGAGCTAATCAGGGAGTGTCCTTGTAAGGTGCCAAAACCACCTCAACTGGCTCCTCTCAATTTGGAACAGCAGCTCTGCTCTAAGGCTCTCCTGGATTGTTGAATTCATCACTTTATCTTAGAACTAAGCCCAGAAACCATGCAGAGGAACCTGATTTCCACTGTCTGTACTCGAGCCCTTATTCTTTAGGTCACTATCCACTTGTAATTCATAACCATAGTAGAGGATAGGGACCTAGACTGACTGATAAACAGAGAGCTTCGTCCAAAAACTGAGCTACTATTACTAAACCATGCACTTGTTAAATAGGGCATCCCAATGCTTCATCAAAGCCCCAGCGTCTGAGCTCCAGACAGAGTTTTACATCTTCTCCTCACTCTCTCTGTCTCTCTGTCTCTATCACTCTCTCTGTCTCTTGTCTATCACTCTCTCTGTCCTATTTTACAAAACCATGCCAGAAGTTAGACTGGATACTCTAGATGGCTGTTCCAAGGTGTGTTGTTTTTCTCATCCACTGTGAGTCAGACTAAGATAGTGAATGAACACATGAATAATTTTAAAACATAAAGCTCACTAAGGTTTTATATATTCACTCATGCCGTACAGACAGCAACAAACAGATGGTTGGACCGCCAGACAGCCAGATAATAGATAGATAGATAGATAGATAGATAGATAGATAGACAGACAGGAAGAGATTCTTATTAAAGGAAGTGTTGTAATTCTCTCCAGGTGAGGCCTCACTATACATCAGTTAAAGGGATGCCAATAATTTTGAATCCAGTGTTTTGCATGAGAAAATCACTACATGAGACATTGTTTATGTTGAAATAATTTTTGTAAACTCAAACTGTGTCTCCATATTTTTAAACCAATCAAAGATATCACATCTCTTCACTACACTAAAAAATGCTGGGTTATTTTTACTAATTTTAGTTTAATCTTTTGGGTCATTTAATTGGGTTATTTTCCCCATCCCAACATCTCAGAACAGCTGCTTGGGTCAAATCAGTTCAGCATGGACTGTTTGAATTCGCCTCAGATGGAGGTAGCTGTTTTTGAGTCGAGGAAACCAAATGACCACAGGTAAGTTAGAGTTCATCACTATTAAGCATTAATGCTGCTGGAAATGCCCTCGCCGAGTTTGGGATATTTAGTCAGGGAGTTCTCGAAAATGTATTCATTGGAAAACAGTAACTCCAGCAAGTGATAATTAACTCTAATATCATGTACTGCTTCCTCAGTGTTGGCGTTACACTACTAGTGTCAGTGTTTATGTTGGCTGTGAAATATAGACTGTAGTAATTAGCATTATGAGGGTGGGTTAGGGCCGTGTTTTTTCATGTATTTGGTGAATGTTAATGCTGGTTAACAGGTGCAGACAGTCAGTGGCTAACGGAACTTAGCTAGCTCAGTAATGTCAAGGCCAATAGTTCTTCACTGAGGATGGGGGTTACAGTAGGTTGTAATGCTTTCCACTATCTCTGTAATGTTGGTTGTAAATTGTCGGTGAGGTGCTAAAGGCTGGAAAATAAATATTTGCAAGTTAGCTAGATTTTCCTGGTGAATCTACAGTGCCATTTTGTTCATTAGGAGAGTGGAGGTCATATTTCCAAAATGACACAGTTTGGGATTCTGTAACACAATTTCTCAGTTAAAGCCCAAAGGAATTTGTCCATATTTTGTAGCTAACAGCTAACCATCACTCTTTTTTTTTCTCTTTTACAGCCTTTCAAATGGAAGGCAGTGGGACTCGTGTCATCGCAGATGGCAGGGAGATTAGTAAGAAGATGCATCAACTCCAATTTTAACATCTGTCAAATGTTTTAATGATTTTAATAAATGTCACCTGAATTTCATGCAATTGTTTGTTTATTTTGTGAGCATTTTAGAATTTTAGCATACAAACAAATTGCGTTTTAGAAAAGTATAAACAACACATCTGTGTTATTTTGTGTTTTTTTTTTTTTAACACACCTTTGTGTGGAAATGTACAACACACAGCATGTGTTAAATGTACTAACACACTGATTGTGCTGAAAGCAACAAAAAATGTGTTGTTCTTATCTAGACACACAGGTTTGTTAAAAATAAACACACGATTGAGTGAAGATTCGTATCAATATATTTACCCATAAAACCATTACTGTACACTTGAAAAACCAAAAATGTGCGATAACAGTCCAGTTTACATGACATTAAATGCACTGTTATTTTCGTTAGCTTTGGCTTACTTGTTTGTAATGCCCGCTCCGCTGTATTGTAAGTTGGTTACTCAGTTTTTTGGATGTTTTAAACGTCACCTTTGATCAAAATCTGACATTTTCATCTTAAATATATGACTTATTTGAGTCATTTACTTCAAAGTCTATCTATAAACACCACTTTTAGTGTCACGTCACAGCAAACTAGCGACTTCACTTCCCAGAATGCACCGCAAACTACAAACATGGCCCACGACTACAACTCCCAAAAGTACACACAGACATGTCACCTTCTTCTCAGGACTAATCACACACACCTGTTCCCAATCACACGCGCAATCACATCACACTATATAAGAGACTGTTCAGCCACTATGTCTTTGCAAAGTAATATTCTCAATTGTCATACTCTCTGTTGTTTACCAAGACTCGCTATCATGTTGTTATTTTGCTTATGATTCTGTTTTGGTCCCTGACCTTGATTAATGCCTTACCTGCTCTAACCTGTTTACCTGATCACCTGACCTTTGCCTGTCTTTGTTGTTGTTTTTGCCCTGCCCTCTGGATTATATGCTCTTCAATAAAGCTCTTAACTGTGATTGCGTCCATCCAAAATACTCATTACACGACATTTAACAGTGCTAGCAATACGTTTCTGAACGTTTGTGTATAAATAAAGAAGATACCAGGTTGGCATTTGTTTTTAATATGGTATATTTGACATTATCAATTAGTAACCCATTTATAAAAAAAAATTAACCCAGCATTTTTTCTAAAAATGAAACCATCCTTTGAGTTGAAAAACAACTCATTTTCTGGGTTAAAATTAACAACCCAACTTGATGGGTTAGTTTAGCCCAAAATCTGTTCTGCCCTATATTTACCCAGCCATTGGGCTAAAAATAAAACAAATTGTGTTGTTTTTAACCGCGTGTATTTGTTCATTTTCCTGTATTTTCTTAAAGGATGGCAACAATTTTGGAGAAACCCCATATAAAGCAGTTACTTACAATGCCATTAGTTACTTATTGTGCTGGATATTGCAATCAAAGTCTGTATTGTCTTGCGCCATCACATGACACATGTAACGATCAGCCAGCTACCTCAGCACACAACAATTGTTCCAGGCCATGGCTCAGTGTGATCAATAGCCTCACCTTCACTCCCAATTAACATAGCAAGTGTTTAGGCAGTTTCCTTGGCTCGTGTTACTCTGCCTATCGCATCTCATGAGGCTTTACTGCCACATTACGTTGCTAATCAGGTTTTTTGTTATTCTATATAGTGACAGGAACAGAAAGTAGGAGACAGAGGGAAAGAGAATGTAAAGAGACAAGAGACAGACGGCAAGAAAAAGAATTTCTGTACAACTATAAAGCTGCCTTCATTGGCACCGAAGATAAAAGTTAACCTCCCATGGGGAAAACCCACAGTCCCCGGTGGTGATGAGCTCTCCCTTCAAAGGTCATCTGCCACATGGCTCTGTAATGAACAGTGATGGGGGAAAAATAAAGATAAAAGTCAAACCACAGCCAGCAGATTCAATTAGGAAAAGAAATGAATGTGATGTTTCATAAAGTCTTGATTAGTTCACTTTTGCATTTACTAGACACCAACAAGGCTTTGCAGTTTAAAGCCTCCTTTGTTCTCATCCCTTTTTTTTTTTTTCTAGTCATTGATATGAAACTTTGAAAGAAAGAGAAGAAAAGCTTCAGAGGCTCAAAGAGAAGCCATATTTCTTGTGTGCATGCCATTAGAGATGCTGTTCTTTAAGACTGGCTTTGAATTCGAACTTTAAAAAGTTGCACAAGACTCATATTGTATGAACATTAATACCTTCTATAACCAACTTGCAACCAGCGACCAAGGAGGGAAATCTGTCTCAGAAGTTATGCTATTTTTGGTCTATCTAGCCCTCCCATAGACAAGTATGAATTTTGGTGATGCATTTCCTATTTTTACCCTACCCACTACCCTGTGTGTAGAGTCTGCATGTTCTCCCTGTGCTTCAGGGGTTTCCTCTGGGTTCTCTGGTTTCCTCACCCAGTCCAACGATATGAATTTTGGATTATCTTATACTGGATATTATCTTGGGGGTTCAAGATGGCTTAGTGGTTAGCACATTTACCTCATACCTCTGGGGTTGGGGTCTGCCCTGTGTGCACGCAGCCTGCATGTTCTCCCTTGTGCTTCAGGAGTTTCCTCTGAGTACTCTAGTTTCCTCCCCAGCACAAAGATATGCATTGTAGGCTGATTGGCATTTCCAAATTGTCCATAGTGTGTGAATGGGTGTGTGAGAGAGTGTGTGTGTGTGTGTGTGTGTGTGTGTGTGTGTGTGTGTGTGTGTGTGTGTGTGTGTGTGTGTGATTGTGCCCTGCAATGGTTTGGCACCCCATCCAGGGTCCCACCCCCACCTTGTGTTCCCTGGGATAGGCTCCAGGCTCCACACGACCCTGTGTAGAATAAGCAGTACAGAAAATGGATAGATGGATAATAACGTTCTAATGTGTGTTAATGTCGATAATCTCATTTTACATGATTAAATTTGTGATATTCAGTTGTGGGTACTTTTAAATGCTAGATGCATGTACAGTATATGACAACCGATTGTCTAGATGTTTTGGATTCCTAACTCGGGATAAGCTAACATGCTGTAAAATGAGATATTATTCTTGAATTAAGATAGCATTTCCTTGTCCAAAGTCGCTTTTCCATTGTGCTATAATTTCAGCAATCTTTTAAGATTATTACTTGTCACACTGTACAAGATGATCCAAATAAAAAATTTTAACAGGCTCTATGATAATGTATTCTCCATGTCAGATTATAAACTGAAGATCCTATAATGATAGACTTGCGATTAAAGAAAATTACCACGTTCTGATTAAGTGATCAATCAGTGCGTGCCGGGCTTGTGCAGAAAATGGAGCTTCAATATCAGAAACATTCTTCAAAGTGAGTTTCATGTAATAAGATTTTTTTTTTTCCGTCAGATTACATTTACGTTATTGTTACGTACCTTGTAGGCATCGGAGTTTCACCTCCTACAATGCTGCCGATTTATTGGTGGCTTTTAGATGAGCATCATACAGTAGCAACAGTCACATTCTGATATGTATTTATTTATTTATTTTAATTGACACTGCCAGAACTTTGTCATTGGCTGCCTTTAGTCAAACTGGCACTAAATCAACCGTCGGAGTGCACATTACATGCGCCAAGCTCAACTTATAACCAAATAATTATTTTACACTGTGTGATTATTGTCTGTGAAAGCTAAACTGGACCAAATATCATTCATCTGGCTTAATTTGAATTTGTGAAAAATCCATTCTTGATCTCGTCAGAACTAAACTTATTTTTTCAAACACCCACAGTAAAGTAAGTACTATGATGACACAAAGGAATCAACAAGCAAAATATGACTCTACTACTACTACAACGATGATCTAAATCCCAAATATACACATTTTAGTATTATTATTTGATCAGTGCTTTCAGTTACACAAACAGTGAGCACTGCTTACATTATGGTCTTTCATCTGTTTGTATTGTTGCTGGTTTTGTTGACCAAACCCAGAACAGGCTCCTGCTGCAGATAATCACAGTCTGTGCATTGCAAGTTAAGCCTCGGCATCTCTGGGTCTCGAGCCGTCTACAAACCCAAGCACCACGCCACGTTTACTATGTATGGATGCATTTGTTTGGCAGAAATAGGAGCAACAGGGGATGTTTTGCTTCTACAGATAAGCAATTCCCTTTGTCGTCTTTATTTTATTTTTTTCACACCGAATCCTGAAATGGCTCTGACAGTATTAACACATGTATGGCCTGATTTAAAGAAATAAACCAAACAAGTCCAAGCAGACGTGAGCAGAGTAAACAAAACTCTTACTTTAGTAAAAATAGAGTTATTCAAAAATATTATAATAATGTCAAGTAAAAAACACACTCCATTAGCATTTATCTAATTACACAGAATCAGATTGACATTTTTACTTATTTATAGGGTAACCAGTTGAAGACAGACAGTACATTACACAACATTGTACTCCATTTAACTCCATTAAAATAACATTTTATTACATTTATACCACAGCTCTACTGTATTGTCAATTCTGAACCGTCAAAAGGTGTTGGTTCATTTTCTTTAACAGCAGCCCTGACAGGAGTTATGGCTGTAATTCAAATCACAGGTTTATATTATTGCATCCATTCTAATACAGTACATTATCGTTTCTACAGTAGAGTAAGTAGAGAGGCTGGTGAGGAAGTGACTGTTTGTAGCTGTTCTAAAATAGGTGTTAACAGTTACTAACTTGTGTGAATGTTTCACATGTAAATAATAGATTAGATTTAGATTAGATTAGCCTTTCTTGTCTCCCTTAGGAGAAATTTGTCTTGGGCAATCGAGAGAACACAGTTGACGTTACAATACACATATTCAGTCAAACTTTACTTGACGTGTAATTACTCCCAAAGCTGTATAAACAGCAGAACATACACACCATACAATAACCAAACACACATAACATACACAAATGCGACGCATCAATTATTACACAAATGCCCCAAACCTAATATCCTAACCAAATACCCTACACTGAAATATTAGACAAATAACCTACACTGAGACCAAGTCGTCCCCCCCCCCCCCCCCCCCCCATGTTTATATATATAAACATTTCCTATAACAGCATGGACATCATGTTTTATTCCTTACTTTAAAAATATATTTCTTACATCATCTAATATTTGAATCAATGCACTCAAGTATTAATTAACCTAAAGCTTAATATTGCCAAAGACAGACTGAATATTAGCAGTATTTCTACCCTGTGTTCATATCACATAAACTACAGAAGATAAAAATTGTCTCAATACTGTATCTTAACGTTAAAATCACAAGCAGACAAAATCATTTTAGTTATAATACATTTTGTAGTGGTTTGTGTTTATTTACCAACTGTACCATATTTACACCATCTTTAACTTCATGTTATTTAACCCTGCTAAAACAGTCCTTCTTATTCACACTTCACAACACACAGTAGGATATATGTAACATGCAGTATGTACTATCCATCCATTCTCTATACCGCTTTATCCTTTTCAGGATCACGGGGAAACCTGGAGCCTATCCCAGGGAGCATCGGGCACAAGGCGGGGTACACCCTGGACAGGGTGCCAATCCATCGCAGGGCACACAATCATAGTATGTACTCTACTGTGTACAATTGTACTACATAGTGTGCTATATGCCCAATAAAAAGCTATTACAGATCAATATATTTAACCTTTACTACTCTTGCAAGCAAAATACACTTAAGTTATAAAAAATAAATGTAAATAAGTAAAAAGTAGTTTTACCTCTATATAAAGTATACTGTACCTTTACATATAAACCTTTACTATAACTTTACTCTATATTGCTATTATTACATATCAATTAACTTATAAGAAAAGGTACACCTTTAACCCCAAATACTAATACTTTCATATCTTTTCATATGACTTGAATCATCCTAATAGTTTTGAATTTGCAAGTCTGAAAGCATGTTTTCTAATCTCTGATCTACAGAACAAGCTGTATCTTTGAGAAATATCATGTTTTTGTTTCTTCTTGATCAGTCCATGCCACGATAAATGCCAGTTTCTTTTATTCTCTTATATTTTAGCCCTATAAATGTAACTGTGACTTCAGGCTTCTGGAGCATGCAAGGCAGACACGGAGATGTGAGAGAAATATGTTCTTGTCTTACAAGCTCAGCCTTCGGGACGTCTTTTAACTAAAAGCCAGGAGGAAAAGCATCGATCACTTTACGCGGAACAACAGATTTTACAGGACAAATAAAAAATATGCTGTGGTACACCTTCAAGGCAAGGAGACTGACAGCCAGTATTTATTAGAAAGGGCTCATCTCAACTGCCAGCTGCTAAAGGTCAGAGATTGCTATTAGAGACAAAAAGGAAAAACAGTAATATGATTCAGGACTACATTCTCATGGGTTTTTTCTGCCTAACTAAAGCCATATTCATACACTCACATTCCCATGGATTCCATTTATTATCATACTTACTTTGTTAAGCAAATTCCAGCTAAGATGTTAACACAGTCTGGAGTAAAGAAAACTCCACATGCCCTTGGAGAGAAAATGCTATGTATTTAAGGATCAAAAGTATTTTTTGCAATAGGCCAAGACCTTGGGAAGTGTGCAGTGACTTTCTTCACTCTCAATCCTGGGTGACCCTTTAAGACCCAGCGCATGTGGAAGATGGATTTCAGCACCAGGGCTGTGTTGTGTTGTTCTGTTTATTGCCTCCAAATGCGAGCCAAGAAAAGCCTTCTGATCCTGTTGAAACACATCTGTTTTTGTTTTGTTTTTTTTAACTTTCCCAAAACTAAACTCTTGCATAATGGATAAAGACCCTGGTTTAAACACAGATGATCTTTTTTTTATATGACACTAAAAAAAATGTACTAAAATGATTTTTGTTATTGCTTATGAAATATAAATTCATTAATTTGACTTTGTGATACAAGTGATGTTTGGTGTGTTATATAATTCAGACTCATCTCACAATAGTCCTTTCATCACCAGGGATTTAAACCAATCAGTCCCTGAAAAATTGCCTTTCAATCTTTCAATTTCTTCCAGTTTCGCTTCTAATGAAAATGTATTGAAATATGAATCCACAGCCAAAGTGCATGTGTCCCTAGATAGAGTCATTTCTTGTGAAAATAATTCAGCTTTTATCTTGGCTTTAATGGCCACATCAAACCAGGATTAAAGAGCTTTGCTTCTGATCTTCGAAGGTAAGCGTCTTCTCCAAATAGATGGCTCAATAATCTCATTCTGGTCCTCGGCTCTGGGACACCAGCAGGATGGCATGCAGTGGTCGCTACCATTCCTACACCAGATAGAATATATTATATACTGGGTATATACAGTACAGTACATCCCATAATTTCTATTAATTGTGTTCCCATGCCATACCAGGATGATTTCTGGCATACAGTCCATCGCTCGCCATCTGACATCAAGCCAATAGATATCTGTTTTTTGCCATTTTCTTTCAAAAGCCTTATATGACATGCAGCTTGCCTGCAATTACTTATAGTTCTTATAATCATCACCTAATGTCACATCTGATCCGTGGTGGGCTCATCAGAGCCAAGAGGTGATGGATGTCACTGTTAAATTGGCCAAATTAGCAGCAAGCTATATCAGCATTAGAGTGTTCAGAAGGCACTTACAGACACACATCACATGGAGAACACGATCAGCATTAGACAGTGGTGATGGATGAAGGCATGAATCACATTTGCACGCTGTAGACTCACCACACGTTTGGTGCTGAACCTTCACACAGGCCAGGTAGCTGCTACATCAAATGGGGTGCCAATGTATAACAGGATTATGATTACAGAGATCTAAATTGCGTCTAAGGCCCTGTTTACACTAGTGCGTTTTCATTTTAAAATGCATAAAATTTCACTATCACAGTGAAATTCTTTTCTTCGCATACCCCAGCATGTCAGGAAGCTGGGGTCAGAGCACAGGGTCAGCCATGATACAGTGCCCCTGGAGCAGAGATGGTTAAGGGTCTTGCTCAAGGGCCCAACAGTGGCAGCTTGGCAGTGCTGGGGCTTGAACCCCTGACCTTCTGATCAGTAACCCAGAGCCTTTGTTGTCATTCTTAGCAGCCATTGTGCAGTTAAATTCTGTATTTTATAATACTGCAGCTGACTACATACAAGCTATGATTAGAGCAATCGGCAACCAATCTCATTTCAAATCCTATTTAGAACGCCGGTTTGGGGTTAGACTAAAAGAGAGCGGACAGCGGACAATGAAACTGAGGGGAAACGAATGAGACGCGTGGTGACAAGGTTTCTTGACCCATAAGCCATTTGAGCATCCCACATTAAGAGCAGCAAAAAACAGCCTACATTAAAAAGAAACAATATCCCTTATTGTTTTATTTCATAATGAGTGTATGACTGTGTATGTGACCTATGCATCTGATTTTACCATGAGGTATTGTTTATGATATCACTGCAATGTTCCAGTGTACTAACATTACAAATAAAGTGAATTATTTGAATTTGTATTGAGTTTGATTAAGTACACACTAGTGTACATGCTAGCCTCGATTATCCGTATTTATAAAGTAAAAACATGACAAGGAAAATAGAATGACTAGAAAGTAATAAAGCAGATGTTTAAAAAAGGCGTCCTTGCTTTTCCTCGCCATCATGGTCATTCTAGTGTCTGCCGGTGATTAAAAACCAACTTCCTGTTTACACTTGTATTCACATGCCCAGTGTACATGAAAGGTCATGTGAAATGAGTTTTCTGTCATGTAGTGTGGACAGAGATCGTTTCTGAAACATAGCGGAAACGCCAGTGTGGACGAGGATCTAGCACTAGTGTAAACAGGGCCTAAATTTCCCCTTTGTGTGAATGAGCGTGTGAATTCTTAATGCGTTTAGTTACAGAATTACATATCAAGTATTTCAATAACTATTACATTTATTAGTCATTACCTTCCATTTGTTAATGATTATAATACATTGTTAAATAATAATCACTTTGCTTCGATTAAGTATACTCTCAATGAAAACATGCAAGAGAATTCCTTTTTCATTCTCATACACAGGTTGTGCTTCTTAAAGGCATAAATATTCTTAAATGCAGAAATCAAAAAGTAGGAGCTCATAACCAGAAAACAGAATGAAGCCGCCATGTTCTTAATAAATACTGCAGAAAGAACGTGAAACAGTCACAATGTTATTTAAAAATTAAGTGCAATGAATAATGGAATACATTGGAAATTTAAAAAGAATATATAGAAATAATAGAGAAGCAAATTTATTGTACAGCTCGGCCATAGGAAATAAAGATCAAGGGATTTAATGTACCTCTACCAAATCTCTTAGTCAGCTCCTTTTTCCCTACTCAAGGACCAATGCGTATTTTTTAGTTCTGAATGAATGCCAGGTTCTTGTGTGTTCGTTTTAAATTTTCCAACAGCAATTAGTGAAGGAACTGTATATTACAAGGGTGCAAGTGGTGTGTGTGTGGGGGGAGGGGGGGGTGCTCCTGTGAGCCCTGAGATCAACTTCCCTGGCTAGACCTGAGTCTATAATCCCATTTACTCCTGCAAACATGCAGAATGAAATAAATCCCCCCAAACCCCCAGTGAGCCAGGTGGAATTAACGAAGAAAGAAAGTGAGTGAGTGAGTGAGTGAGAGAGAAAGAGAGAGAGAGAGAAAGAGAGAGAGTGGTATATGGTATAGGTGAGTCAGGGTGAAATATCAAGCATCAGCTAAATTGGGGGAAAAAAATTAGCTCAGCATGGTGATTGTTTGCTTTTGTAGGTAGACGTTATGCTTCAACAGTTTCAGCATTTTTCAACTTCAACTGGACTCCAGTGCACTTTTTGTCCACCGCCATGGCAGACAAATCATTACAAAAAGGCTAAATGACACTTCCTTCAGCACTAGTGTCATAAGAATAGACCTCTGGAGCCTGAAAGGAGCTGACAGTAGGAGAGAGTGGTCCTGACACTTGGAAACGCTAATGCAAAAGAGTCTCTCAAAGATGAAGATAACTGCATGGAACCTAGTGGGCCTTATCACACTGTCATTCCTTTAGCTCTTAAGCACCAGGCTTTTATAAATGAGGATCCTTCGCTTAAATGAGGCAGCCAGAAACATTCAAGGATTCCTCAGTCACCACAAAATGACTGTATGGAAAGCTCCCGAGAGGAGCCCAGCCTCCATTAGGGCCTGGATTGATATTGTTTCAGATGGGGGAAAATCTATTAGTTCAGGTCGAACTTCAGTTGTTGTATCAGTCAAAGGTGTGCTGCCTCTGGCGGATAAAGCCCATAGGATGCAGAGGTAATAGGCAGCAAGAGTACTGGTTAACGGGGTTGTAGAGGAAGTCACTAATCAGGTAGTCATTGGATCATATCATGTGATTTTTTTTCCCACAGCCACATGCCTGTCATTTCTAGTTCATGTGAGTTTACAAGAAATGCTCATAAATACAGGTTGGTGGTAGACTAAACAATTTAGGTTTGGGTCTTCAGTACATTTTATGCAGCTAAGAAAGCACTCTTAACACGATTAACAGTGTGGACACCAAATGCAGTCTAATAGTATTGTAACCTATAAACCTTTTCTGGATAGCCTGGGATGTTTTCCTGAACACTTTAGAAATCACCAGTTGTACAGTCCCATTCAAATTGTTAAACATTTTATGGATGTATGGATATGTGTGGTGTTAGTTGTAATGCTCATGCCGGTGGATTCCAGGGCAACATGAGATGGTATACATATAAATGTGTTGTTGGCATGATAATTGAGTGGGGCTGGGGATGGACATTAGTGCTGTGGGACAGATTGTTGGAATAGAAGGAATAGGAAGCTTGAGCTACCATTATGGAGTTGATGTAGGCCTGCTATCTCCTTTGCCCTCCATTTCTCTCTACTGCCAAACTGTTTTTGGAAAGGATGTGGCCTGCAACATTGTTGTTAATATGCTTTATCTCTAGGAACACCCATGATGAGTGATTTTATGCTCATCATTGCAGGGTTTAAAATTGTAGCGAGTATTCTGCTAGTTTGTGGTGTCCGGTACAAGTCAAACACACTTACTGAGGCTCTTATTTGTCTGACTCTTCAGATTTCCATTGTTGCTTTCCACTGTTGTAGTCATCCAGAACTGCATCCATAGAATGGTACAGTAGTTGTTAGCATTGGAGCCATTGAGTCAAGACAACTGTGTAGGAACTGTTAATGCTGGAGTCACAAAGTCTGCAAAGTTGTGGACTATCACAACCTGATGATGTTCTTCCACTGCTGGGATGATGTCCTGGTGTTACTGGGTTGCTTGTGCTCATCCTCCGCATCAGTGTTGATGATGATGATGATGGTCTGATAAGGGGGTTGTGTTGGTTGCGTGGTACGTTGTGCTCTTGTATTGTGTTGGAAACGTGGTCTTCTTTCCACTGTCCTCCTCCAGAAAACCTGGGAAAGGGCACAGAGAGCAGAAGGGTCATTTTGTACCACAGTGCAACATGGTGGGATGTTCGCCTTCACACATAAACTGGAATGAGGACACCTCATAATCGGACACTTTGTTGATGCTCATCTTCTGTAGCGTACTCTTTTTAGGGGAGGAGCTGTTGTTTGATGACTGCCTCAATACATTCAAAGGTTCACATTCAAAGGCTGTTGGAAAAGCAGCAGCACATGACTGGTGAGCAAGACCGGCTGCTGCAGGATAGGATTGCAATTTCTTTCATGAGCATAGGAGTTCCTCCAGTTGGTCTGAGGCTGAGAAGTGGTCATGGATTCAGATGAATATGGCATGCTGTATGAAGGTGGGATGTGATGGGTGAGCAGCTGGCATGCTGAAGGCAGCAATATATGTTTGGCTATGTGTTAGAAGGCCAGACTGGATCTGCAGGGGTTAATAGCCATGGGCTTGAATTTCTATGGAGGTGGCATTCTCTGTCTGAATAGAGTGGTCTTGGAAGGGTATATGATGAATGCCTGATGGAAAGTGAACATGTGGTACAAAGCTGAGGGGTGCCAGGTTGCAGTGATATGGTCCTGGGCTCCACTGCAGCCAGAACCACTGCAGAAGGCTGGTAGAATGCAGATTGGTAGTTAAGTATAGAGATATTTGCATCAGTATAGGGAAATGGTGGCATTGGTGGAGCTTGTGTGCAATGTAAAAGACAGTTGGAAATCAGATTCAGTGTCACTGCCTGTTTTCAGAATCATCACAACATGAAGCTTTTCTGTAATAAAGAGTCAAGGCAAGAGGTCTCAAGAAAAGGATCAGATACACAGTTAGTAGATGACCATAAGTCAAATCTAGACCAAGCCTCCCAAATCAGATAAAAAGTCCATGATAATAACATAATAACTTTGACATCGAGTATTGCTAATATAATCCTCAGTAATTAATAATTTACTCTGGGGAATTTATGAAAAAAGACATGATAAACTTGTGGTGTTGGAAAGGCAAGAAATTATTTGGCAACAACTTGTACATGTAAACAGTAAAAAAAAATCAATAATTAATTATATGTGAATTTTTCAAACCTTTTTAATAACCATATTCTATGAAGCAGGGCTGTTTTTCCCCCAAGGAAATAATAAATATGGATTGAAACAGATATGGATTATCCTTTTGTTGATGTTCCCCGCCTGTGTTTTGACCCACACTAAAAGCATGGATGGACATAATAAATACAGTGCTGAGTTTATGCACGTGCGTCCTGCCTTCTTAAACTACATTTTAAAGTTAAAAGTTGAAAAAAAAAATTGTTAAGATCTTAAATGTGTCTCAGTTACCTTAATTATTTTCCAAAAAATAGAATTGTGTTAAATAGTCATGTTACAACAGAACTTGCCATCACTTTTGTGGTTGGTCTTTGTTTGACTATAGTCTTACAGATTTATGAAATCTGTATGAAGTTCTAAAACTATTAACAAGATCTACATTGTTAGCCATTTCTTTCAAATTATGTGACCACCTGTTGAGCACAGTCATACATTATTTGTCTAATTCCATTTTATACCTCAGCAATACTAACAGAAACAACATGAATTACAACCAAAAGAAACAAAGGGACCCTAATCTTCTCTAATTGTACTTGATTTTTCTCACCTGCTGTTCCTGTTTTTTCCTGCCTAAGCTAGGATTTGGGTGTAAATGAGTATGTGTGATTTTCTGGCCATAGCCATCCTTTATACAGTGGGGGAAATAAGTATTGAACGCGTCAGCATTTTTTTTCTGTAAATATAATTCCAATGAGGCTATTCACGTGAAATTTTCATCAGACATCAGTATTAACTCAAGGAATTTGGAAATATAAAGAATTCACAACATTAAAGTCCATGAATAAAGTCAGGTGTGATAAAGTGGAATGACAGGAAAATAGTATTGAACACGCTAAGAAAAAGCACTTTTCCAAGGAAAAGTAAGGCAAGGAACCAGCTGAAATCTGTAAGCAAGTATAACTCCTATCTGTGCAAATTAATATCAGCTGGATTAGTAAATTTATGGTCTATAAAAAGGCTATTTGTTACCAAGGTAAAAAAAAAAAAATCTCATGATGGGTAAAAGCAAAGAGCTCTCACAAAACCTTTGCAACCTTACTGTTACAAAATATATTGATGGAATCATATACAGACATATTTCAAATCTTCTGAATCCGCCAGTAAGCACCATTGGGGCCATGATCTGCAAGTGGAAGCATCATCACTCGTCATCATCCGGCCACGCACAGGAGCTCCTCACAAGATTTCTGACCAGGGAGTCAGAAGAATAGTCAGAAGAATAGCCCAAGAGCCAAGGACCACTCGGAAAGAGCTCCAGAAACACTTGGAGGCAGCATGTGCCATCGTCACAGAGAAAACAATAGGCAATGCACACCACTGCTCACGTTCACCCCACAAGACTTCATTACTAAAGAAAAGGCATGTCGAAGCTCGTTTAAAGTTTGCTACAACTCATTTGGACAAGCCTATGAAATACCGGCAGAGTGTAGTCTGGTCAGACGAGAGCAAAATTGAACTTTTTGTCTGTCATACTACACATCATGTTTGGAGAAGAAATGGCACTGCACATCACCCTTAAAACACTATACCAATAGTGAAGTTTGGAGGTGGAAGCATCATGGTGTGGGGCGGTTTTTTATCACATGGTACTGGCAGACTTCATATAATTGAAGGAATGATGAATGGAGCCCTTTACCGGGAGACTCTTGAGAAGAATCTGCTGCCATCCACCAGGATGATGAAGATGAGACGTGGGTGGAGCTTCCAGCAGGACAACGATCCAAAGTATACAGCAAAGGAAACTCTCAATTGGTTCCAGAGAAAAAAATAAAGGTGTTAGAATGGCCAAGTCAATCACCTGACTTGAATCCAAATGAACAAGATTTAAAGACAATATGTTTAGAAGAATGGGCCGAAAATCACACCTGAATACTGCGGCCCATTTATTGATTCATACAGATAGCGTCTTGAACCTGTCATTACAAACAAAGGCTTCTCCACTAAGTATTAAATAAATTTACGCTAGTGTGTTCAATACTTTTTTCCTGTCCCATTCCACTTTATTACACATAACTTTAATTATGAACTTTAATGTTGTGCATTCTTTATATGTGTGGATGTCTTGAGTTAATACCAAAGTCTGGTAAAGATTTCATGTGAATAACCTCATTGTAAATATGTTTACTGAAAAAAATGTTGACACGTTCAATACTTATTTCTCCTACTGTATATGCCCTTACAGTGTATGGTGCATGGCTGCTGGATAATTACAGGTGCACAGGGCAAAACTAAAACTAAGACAAAATATATCTGTTACTGTCAACCATCAGATCAGTTCTCTCATTCAGCCATTATATATAACCGTTATGAGGTCTGGCTAATTGAAAAATTATGCCCTCTATCTCTATCTTTACATATACATCTCAAAACATATGGTAAAAGATCTGGCCTAGTGTAATATACAGTATACCTGCTGAAAATGTTACAATCATAGCTATAGAATCTTTGAACTGATCTCTTTTGAAAACACCAGGAGCATTGCCTTAACTACAGCACCTGTGATCACCTGAACTTTTTCATCTCTGAAAATATTCTTACAGTCACTTGTATTTTCCCCCAAGCCAATTCCAGCAAACCCAGCAGATCTGTCTTCCGCCTAAGGGCAGAAATTTAGTTTTTCACGCTGCACACCAGTACACTCGAACATGGACTTTCTCTCCAGAATCAGTGGTCACAGCTGCAGGTGTGTTTTCTGTAGTGAAGGATGCAATACAGATTTTACCAGCTGCCCCATTGTTCAGTTGCACACGTTTGTCCTATTATTACCATACTAAAGATGTAACTGAATATGAATACATTATTATATGAACAAAATAATATCTAAACATATATAAATACAGATACGAATAGAAGGTGTGAAGTAAAACCTCCCAATGTACTATGTTATAGTCAGCACTTTCCTGTATGTTGTTGCAGATTTAAACATAAATGAACTTGTGTGTAAAGGAAGACGTTTGTCACGTTACAAAGAGGGATACGGAAGCAAAGGCAGATTCTTAAAAATTTAATAACCAACAAACATACAAAACACTCTACAACAAGGAAACAAAACACTGTGGCAAAGACAAAATAGACAGCATAGACAAAGGTATAGTGAGACGATAATGTGAGACAAAGAGTGCATTGCAACCTGTGACTATATACAAGAGTGCTAATTACCAGGAACATGAATCAGGTGCAGGTGGTCATGTGACAATGAAGCAGTGGCTGTTGGGAACTGTAATTCAGAGTTCCCTTACTGATTTCATGACAACATTACGCCCAGTTAATAAAAGAAGAGCAGATTTAGAGAGCACATTTGCATGCTTGATTATTTTGTTCTCTTTTCTTAAAATTATAAATCAGATTAGAAGAAACAGAAAAGGGCTCACCCATTCACACGGACTCATAGAGTCGCTTTCTTTTTTTTTTTTTAGAAAAATCATAAGTGTACATTCAAGAGGCTAATACAGAGGGAAAGAACTGACAGTGATGTACTTGTTTGATGATCATCACGAGTTAGATTTCATTAGTTTTCAAATGGCTTTACTCCATCTTGGTGCATTTCACAAGGCACACCTATTTAAATTGTAATTACACATTCCAGCGAGCGAAGCCTTGTGGGCACAGTGTCAGAATAAAGTAGAGTGGAAATTAAAACATAATGCATAATAAACAAA
Organism: Ictalurus punctatus; assembly: GCF_001660625.3. Lineage (NCBI taxonomy): Eukaryota > Metazoa > Chordata > Actinopteri > Siluriformes > Ictaluridae > Ictalurus > Ictalurus punctatus. The sequence continues at coordinate 31,575,340 of NC_030416.2, forward strand.
GCTGCTGTCATTTCTGTTTACCTTGAGTCAAAGTCATAGTTATCATGTAGCGAAGCAAAATTCTGTTCGGAAACAGTTCCAAAAACATCCCTAATGTGTCTTTTTGCTTGTCATGCATTGATTACCTCGACTAGTGTTCTGTATGTAACAGTGCATTCATCTCTGTAATGGTAGCTTCTAAACTGCATGAGTTTAGTCTATGGATGTGCACAGAAGGGGCTAGGACATCAGTACTGATTCATTAGACATTTTGTGTGGAAATATGAATACTGTACCTAGCAAATGTATTTTTTTTTAAATGACAAAAAAAATCACAAAATTTTCCTAGACAGCAAAATTAGGATGGCATTATTCACTCCCCTGTCAATCACAGTGACACAAACCAATCCTGGACAAATCGATCTGTGTATGTGTAATCATATGTAAAGTATGTGGAAGAGGGCAGATAGTGATTTCTTCCAAGTACAGTTGACTGGCTTCATGTCTCTTAGAGAAAACATATGCCAGCCTCAACCTTCCCTGGTTGATAGGGGAGAACTGGCTAGTGGGTGGGAACTGGCCAAGACAAAACTGCAGAGAAAATGGCAGAAAAAGCCTGCAGGCTAGTAGCAATATGTGATGTAATGGTTGGAAACCTCACCTCCAGGATACAAACATGACACAGTCTCAATGAGTAAACTGGCAGTGAATCCTATACAGTTGAAAACAATTCAGTACCAGTCACATGTGGGAACGATTTGATACAGCAATGATCACCACTTACTGTATGTAGTACACGGACCTAAAGTCCTTAAATGTTTACACCACTTGTCAGGTACAATAAGGCCATGTACAGTACTGCACACAAATGTGCATGTTATATACAAGCCAGGCATACAAGCCTTAAGCCACAATTTAAGCAATGTGCATGGGGAAACACCAAAGTGCACAACTTCCCCTCATACATATGCATTTCGTGGTGAAATGGCAAGTGCAACTGATTACACACTGTATGCAGTTCAATGTACTAACATTAGCAAAGGTCAGTTTGGGGAGTGAAGTTGTCTATCTGCAGAAACAATGTTTGCATTAGCACTGTGAGAAATACTCAGAGTAGTATATGCATTGTTGCCAGGTCTGTGATTTTACTGTAGAATTGGGCTACTTTTAAACTGTGTAGAAAATGTGTAATAATACAATACCATTTTGGGAACTTGGCAAAAGAAATATTCAGTAAAACTTTTAAAGGTTTTAGTCCTGCGTGTCAATTGGGCTGGTTTTATCACAGATCTGACAATCCTGGTCATACCACATATGACATATATGAACACCTGCATTACATATTTCCTCACATTTAACAGGTCTTTTGTGACACTGTCAATTTTCTAAATGTTATAGATACAAGACAAAATTGGAATACACTTTAACTCCACATTGATATCAACGTCTTTGTTATGAACGCATTTATCTCTTCTTAATTGCATTACTTCTTTAGTCTTGTGCTTTTTTGGCGACTCTGTAAGTAACAATTTCCCCATTTTACAACAGCTTTCATATTACAAATTGCACCTCACACAGTTCAAGTTCCTAGGAGAGTTTGCGTGATGGGCTTTAACCTTTGTAAATTGGATGATAATATTCTACACGGATGCACATTTTGCACCTCCTAGCATACATACATCTGGCCCAAAGTGTTAATAAGAAGAAAAGGGTTAGATTTATATGAGAATACACATCAGTTTCACTCCCTCGCTGTCTCTCCTAGTCTGTCTTTTCCTCACCATCCTCCATTAAGTCTCCATTCTCTGTTTCCCCTGCTCTCTCACTCCTATATTAATTGGATTCACTGCTAATTTCTTTAATGCCTGCAGTTAATCTTCAGCTCTTGCGGAATATTTTTTAAATTATCCAAGTCTCTCCCATGTCTCTCTTTTGCCCTCTTGGTGTCCTGATGAGTTATGGACGTGGGTATGGTGGATGTAGATCAGTGATGGGCTGTGAGCAGCTGTAGGCGGATCTTCTTGCACCATGCACCACGTTATCTGCTGTGAACACATGTTCACTCTTGCAATTACGCTTGCACTAAAACCAGACAAGCTGACCCCCCATCACCCCTTACACACCTACTTTGCCAACCCGCTGTCAACCCTCGAGCTCTGCACTCTCCACACTTCAGTACTGAATGTACACACACACACACACACACACACACACACACACACACATATAATGTCCATGGTTGGGAGTTCACCTCCCAGCTTTTGAGCATCCCATTCTTTCATGTCCATTTCTCAGTGTTTTTTCTGGCTGGATGAACTAAGCATAGTTTCTGGGATTAGACCAGATCCTGGCACATCAAAAAGTTTTTCAAGCTGCTAGCTTTTCTCTCTTTGGATTCATTCCTTCTTCTCCTTACTCTTTGTTCTTAATCTTGCCTCTAGTTTTCTCTTTCTTATCACCACCTCCTTAATTTTATTTCTGCCTCTTTTCTGATTTTTTAAAAAAAAGTTCCCTTTCAACTCCACGTTGTATTTAGCATAGTGTTATGGGGAGCGCCCTCATGCACGACCGGCATCTGAAGCTTGTGTAACATCATGCCTATTTATAGGCCCCCATGAGATCAGGTGACGTGGCAATTAAGCGCGTGATATACATATGACACCCGTGAACCGCACCGTCAGCCTTATTATCTTCAATGAGACTGCATGTCGGTCATTTGTGAAATGAAACAAAAAGACGCTTCATTTCCTCTCTATCTTTTCTCAAAATCTCTTGACTTTTCTATCCATTTAAAAAAAAAAGAAGAAAAAAAGAATGAGTGAGAGAGAATTCAGGAAGTGTGTTATGCCTTGCTCCCATTTCATCATGGGGGGAGACGGACACACTTTCTGTGTGAAGTGTTTAGGGATGGAGCATGCCACAGCAGCCCTCGAGGGGTCTGACTGCGAGCATTGTGAATGGTTTACAGTTAGGTAGCTCTGCTCATGACTCGCTCTCTTCTCGGCCGAAGGGAGATGGGTTTCAGAGCCTCGCGGATCTGGGCCAGTCGCTGCCAAGGCAGCCAGCTGGCTCAGGTCCTGGGGATCTCATATGGATCTGGAAGAGGAGCCGGAGATGAGCACAGCTCTATCTCTTGCTTTTTCTTCTGGGTCCAGCTCTCTGCCTGACTTTGGAGCTCGCATCATGACTCCTCCTTCCGCTATGGAAAGCCAAAACACCCTCACTTACTCCGAGGAGCTAGTAGACGGAGGAGCCTGGAGAGCAGCTCTCAAGCATATAAAGAGCTGCTTGACCTGATTACTAGGGCAGTTGAAAGGCTAAATATAGACTGGCCCGGGGAAGAGGAAGTGGCTCATAGCAGGCTGGATGAGTGCTTCCTCCCCAGAGAAAATAAATCTCCCTCACACTGCACACTTTTCCAGAATTGCATGATGAAATATCACGCTTCTGGGGAAAACTATACACTTGCCGTGTTTATAACCACACAACGTCTGAGTAATCAGACGTCATGGGGAGTGAGCAGCACGGCTATTTATCTATGCCGAAGGTGGAGGAGGCACTTGCAAGCCACCTCTATCCATCGATGGCAGGTAATTTAGGTGGGCATGTAAGGCCACCTTTGTTGGTGGGCAAAGTCTATGCAGCAGCGGGTCTTGCTTGTGGGTCACTGCATACAATGGCAGAGTTGCAGGCCTACCAAGCAGACTGAGTGAGCTCGACACTAGGGAGGGAATTGGGCCCGAGACAGTGGCAGAGCTGCGCCACGCCACAGATTTGTCTCTCCAGGCAACCAAGCAAATGGCTGTCATATCGGCCGTTCAATGGGTAGCTTGGCTGTGGCGGCGAGGCACCTATGGCTCAACCTCTTAGGGATGGGGGACAAAGAGAAGGTCTCCTTGCTGGATGCCCCTGTTAAACCTTCTGGCCTGTTCGGCGGCGCAGTTAATGCCATCGCCCACAGGTTTCATGAAGAAAAACAGCAAATGGCAGCATTCAGCCAGTTCCTTCCCCGTCATGTCGAGTTCACCCGTGCATCCATGAGTGGAACCCGGACCAGCACTAGTGTGAGGGAGGCACAGAAGGCAAGTGTGGTGGCCCGCTTCCCCTTGGGGAGAGCCACAGCCTGCTAATAAACCTGATCTGAGAATGATCAAAAAAGCCAAGCAGGCAAGGAAGGAGCGGTCCTGATGGGCCATGGAGGGACATATCAGGGAACATGAGGTTGTTAGGGTAGATAGCCACCAGTGCTACTGTAGGGCCTCCCCTAGCCAAGGCTGTCCCAAGTTTTCAGTCTTCTCTGGTCAGCAAGCTGTCACAGGGAAATGAAAATCGGATGCTTTCCCTCCAACAGAATGTGAAAAAGTTAACGTCACTAAAAGAACATCTGGCAGCGTGGAAACTACCGCCAAATTTGTCTCCAAGGGTTCTTTCTACCATAGAAAATGGTTACTGGGTCTAGTTCAGAGCTCAACCCCCTGGTTCAGAGGTGTGCTCACCACAGTAGTCAGCACAGAGCAGAGTCCAACATTAGCGCAGGAAGTAAGATCCCTCTTGGACAAAGGGGCCATAGAACATGTACCCTGTTCCATAGGGGAGGGAGGTTTTTACAGCCGTTATTTCCTGGTCCACAAAAAAGATGGGAGTATGCAGCCAATTTTAGATCTGTGTCATCTTAACCGTACTCTTCGGACGTACTTGTTAAAGATGCTGACGCTCAAACTTATCGTGCCACAGATTCAGTTCAAGGACTGGTTTGTGAGGATAGACCTAAAAGATGCATATTTCCACATAGGAATATTGCCCAGTCACAGGAAGTTCCTGAGGTTTGTGTTTGGAGACAATACATACCAATATCAGGTTCTTGCTTTGGGATAGCTTTATCCCCTTACATCTTCACAAAGTGCATTGATGCTGCTCTGCCTTCTTTGCGACTCCAGGGCATCCATGTATTAAACTACCTGGACGACTGGTTAATTCTAGCACGATCCAGGGAACTGATGTTCAACATTGGGATGTTGTTCTCGCCCACATGAGGAGCTTGGGGCTCAGGTTGAACCTCAAGAAAAGTATGCTTTTTCAGTGCAGAGGACAACTTTTCTAGTGGTTATATTGGATTCCACTATGATGAGGACATTTCTATCCCCAACACATGTAGGGCCAATACTATCAACATTGAGCAAGATAAAGCTGGGTCTGGGCACCCACTCCAGTCTCTACTAGTGACTGTTGGGCCTTATGGCAGCAGCAGCCAACATCATACCCTTGGGCCTATTGCACATGAGACATGTTTCATTGGTGGCTGAAAAGTCGGGGGTTTCAAACGAGGACAAAACCTCTGAGAGTAATCAGTGTCACGTAGGGATGCTTATTTGCTCTGAGTATTTGGAGGTGTCCCCAGTTTCTAGCCTCGGGTCACACTCTAGGGGCATCTCTTTATTGCAAGACAGTAATGGGCTGGGGTGCAGTTTTAGATGGTTGTCCACCTCACGGTCTTTGGAGCGGCCCTCATCTGGAGTGGCATATAAATCGCCTAGAGATGCGGGCCGTATTTCTACCGCTGAAGTTCTTTCTTCCTCAATTAGGAGATCATCAAGTTATGACAGAGAACACAGCAGTGGTCTCATATATCAAGCACCAGGGAGGGTTACATTCACACCCCTTGTTCAGGAAGGTGCAACTAATTCTTCTCTGGGCAGAGGGAAGGTTCTTGTCAGCGAGTGCAATGTACTTTCCGTGCAGCTGGAATGTGGGGGCAGATAACCTGTCGAGGCAGGGGCTGAGGCCCAGGAGTTGGAGGCTCCATCCACAAGTGGTGGAGTCCATATAGCGGAGGTTCGGCAAAGCGGAAGTGGATGTGTTCCCCTCCGAGGAGACAACACACTGCCCGCTGTGGTTTGCCCTCACTCCTCCCACACCATTATGGCTGGACGCCATGGTGCACATGTAGCCGAGGTCGCATCTATATGCCCCCCCCCCCCATCGCTCTGCTCCCAGAAGTTCTAGCAAGAGTTTGCCAAGACAGTCCATGTCAGCTGCTAGTAGCACCTTATTGCACGGCTCAAATATGGTTCTCAGAGATAATATCCCTGCTAGAAGGCACTCCTTGGGATCTATTGTCTTAAGCCAGAGGGCTGATTTATCACCCTCGGCCGGAACTATGGAAACTATGGGTCTGGCCCCTGGGGGGCACCAGCTCAGTGTTTCTGGTCTCACAACTGAGGTTGTAGAGACCATTTTGAATGCTAGAGCACCATCCATGAGGAAACTGTATGGACTCAAGTGGTGACTTTTTGTCTTGTGGTGTGAGGAACGTAAGCTAGGCCCAGTGAACTGTGCAATAGCTACAGTCCTGGTGTTCTTACAAGAACATTCTTCAGTGGGGTTGGCTCCTTCTACAATCAGGGTTTATGTGGCTGCCATTTCTGCCTGCCACGCTCCTGTTGATGGAGCCTCTGTGGGGCAAGATCCTCTAATTTCAAGGTTTATGAGTGGTGTCAGGCGGCCAAGGCCCACCTGCAGGTCATTCCTGGGACCTTTCTGTGGTCCTGGAAGGTCTGTCAGGGGCCGCATTTGAGCCCTTAGAGTCAGCCCCTGAGAAGCTGCTGACTCTAAAAGTAGCTCTTCTGCTGGCTTTGACATCTCTCAAGTGAGTAGGAGATTTACAAGCTCTCTCTATTGCCCCTTTACCCCTGGATTAGCCAAGGCCTTCCTGTATCCTAGGCCGGATTATATTCCTAAAGTGTCTACATCTGCTGCCCAGCCTGTGGTGTTGCAGGCTTTCTGCCCTCCTCCTTTCCTCACACCGGAACAAGAGAGAATGCACATGCTGTGTCTAGTAAGGGCTCTCTGTACGTACGTCCACTGCTCTGGCCAGTGGCATAAGTCAGAGCAGCTGCTGGTCTGCTTTGGCGGCGACAGTAGAGTTGACACTATGTCGAAGCAGCCCATCTCTAATTGGATAGTGGAAGCAATCTCTATCGCTTATGGGGCGCGCGGTCTCGCTACACTTGTGGACATAAGGGCTTATTCCATTTGGAAGGTCGCCTCCTCTAAGGCTTTGTCCAAAGGGGTATCCTTACAGGATGTGTGTACTGTTGCAGGGTGGTCTACGCCACACACATTCATTCGATATTATAGCCTAGATATTCATTCTACCCTGGGCTCGAGTATCTTGCAGTGACCCTCGGACCTTAGGACTTTTTGAATAGGCCCTACCCTCAGTATGATGGATTGGGTATTTTCGTTCCCATAGCGTTATGCTAAAAGCAACGTGGAGTCCCCTTTGAAAGGGAACGTCTGGGTTATGTATGTAACCCTGTTCATTGAGAAGGAAACGAAACGTTGTGTAGCTTTGTCATAGCAGGGCAGGCCTGTGAATTTCGTCTACGCTTCAAATAATAGAGGCTGACGGCGCGGTTCACAGGTGCCATATATATATACATCACGTAACGCACTTACTTGCCACATCACCTGATCACGGCAGGCCTATAAATAGGCATGATATTACACAAGCTTCAGATGGCAGTCGTGTGTGAGGGTGTTCCCCATAGCGTTATGCTAAATGTAACGTCTCGTTCCCTTCTCAGGAAACAGGGTTACATGCGTAACCCAGATGTTTTCATGATGTCCTGTTTTCCTAAATTATCATTTTCAGCTTTTCACTCAAAATATTTCTGTCATTTTCATCTCCAAGAACATTTCATAAATCTGAATACTACACCAACCCCAACTTATGTGGAAGATGGTAGCATATCTGAGGCAATGTTCAATAAATACGTATTTTTTTATTCCATTTAAGATGTAATATTCATGCTCAAGTATTCATCAGTGTTTCCCAGATGGTTGAATATCAGCCTTGATGTTAAATCATTGTAATGGGGCTTGAGTACTGCATAATGGAGGGTTTTTTGTTTAAATCTGACTAATGGACAAAAACAAGAGGCTCTTTTTGGTGTGCATCCCAACCCGCACATGTCCCATGTTTAATTTTATCTCCATGATGGATTACGCTGAGATTTGAACCCTGTCCTTGTAGTTATGGAAGTGAGGTGCTATGTCCTCACATTTATACACTGGTACACAATTCACATTTACTGCATTACCTTAAGGTTCCCTTTACTAATTATTTACTGCATTCATTACAACTAACAAAGTAGAGACTTTGGCATTAATAATTAATTTATAGCTTATTTTGTTTCATTATAAGAAAAAACACATAAAGTTTTATAATGAACATTTGCATCTACCAATATTATTTCCATCTGTAAGAGAAAATGAGTCCACAATGACCTGTTTGTGGTGAATTGGTTAAAAATTCATGTGAAGCTAAACAGGGGTTTCTGATATTCACATCTGAAGACCTGAGATCAGTTGTAACTTCATTTATGATATTATATGGGGGATTTTAGTCATGGATGGAATAAACATTAGATGTAATAAACATTAATACTGTAAAATACATGTAAAACTGTAATAATAAACATTATTACAGATGTAATAAACAGCCCATTGCAGGGCACAATTGCACACTATGGACAATTTGGAAATGCCACTCAGCCTACAATACATGTCTTTGGACTGGGAGAGGAAACCAGAATATGCAGAGGAAACCACCAAAGTACAGAGAGAACATGCAAATTCTATGCATACAGGGCCGAGGCAGGCTTTGAAACCCCAACCTTGGAAGTGTGAAGCAAACATGCTAATCACTAAGCCATCATGCCCCCTAACATGAAGATCACAAGACAATATCAGAATGTTATGAGATGGTGAAAACAAGCTCACGGGAAGTACAGGGCTTCATGACTTCATTTCTTAGCCTGCTGTGTATATACAAGCTGTGATTGGCTCACCAAACAAGGGGCTGGTGTGAGAGATCGGTGGAGGTGGAGCATTAGGTGTGCTCTGCTCGAAACTTCTTTGTGATAATGCATTGGGTCAAGATGACAAAATAGTTATTATGGTTAATTCAGATATAAAGGTGCAATTTTTTGTAACAACTGTTGTGAGGAAACCAGAGTGCCAAGAGGAAGCCCCCGAGGTGCGGGGATAACAAGCAAGCTCCGCGTACACAGGTAGGAGACAGAAATCGGACCCCAAAACCTGGATATGTGAGGCAAACATGCTAACCACTAAGCTACTGTGTGTCCCCCTAGCATCTTAATGATCAAATATAATTAAACAGATAAAAACAACCCCCAGTCCAAAGGCATGTGTTGTAGACTGGTTGCATTTCTAAAACGCCCAGGGTGTTCCATCGCCTGGTCCCCTGGTCCCCTGGTATAGTCTCCATGCTTCACTGTGACCCTGTGTAGGATATGCGGTACACAATGGATGGAAGATAGCTACAATCTAGCTCCAGTCTTGTCCTTTAAAATCAAGGGGTATATAGAGTTTATTTAGAATCTATAGAATATAAAGAACAAATATAAAACAAATGAAAATAGATCAATAGTTTTTAATAGTTTTAAAGCTGGACATCTGCAGTATATGAAAGCATAATTGTTATGATCATCATTACAGGCAGTTTGTATAAGTTAATCAGTTAGTCAGTAAGTTTAACTAAAATTATGCAAGGTTAAGTCTAGATTACAGCTTCCCTTATGATTCATTCATGTTCAGTAAGCTCTTAATCTTTATTCTAGTCAGAGTGAATCTGGAGCATGAAAACACTGGGAGTGAGGTGGGAATACACGCTGGATGGGATGCCATTCGATGTCAGTCCATCACCGAGAACTTTCACATCCAGATTTCATGATGTCCCGTTCTTCTGAAGTGTCATTATCATTTCCTGCTTGTCACTCAAAATATTCCTGTCATTTTCAGCTCCAAGAACATTTCAGAAATCTGAATACTGCACTAACCCCAGCTTATGTGGATGATTGTTTTCTATATGAGGCAACATTCAATATATATATATATATATATATATATATATATATATATATATATATATATATATATATATATATATATATATATATAATTCCATTTCAGATATTCATTCTCAAGTACTCATCAGTGTTCCCCAGTTGATTGAATATCAGCCTTGATGTTAAAGCATTTTAATGGGCCTTGAGTACTGCATAATGGAGGGCTTTTTGTTTAAATCTGACTAATGGACAAAAACAAGAGGCTCTTTTTGGTGTGCTCTTATGAGTCATTCTTCTTCACTAAGCACTTTTATCTTTATGGAGCCTATCCTGGAAACACTGGGCGTAAGGTGGGAATACACCCTGAATGGGATGCCATTAGACGCCAGTCCATCACTGGGAAACATTCACACTCTTCGCATGGCCAGTTCATCTACCTGCATGTTTTTGGGCAGTGGAAAACAAGAAAATCCAGATAAAAGCCAACTGGAGAACGTGTAAAACCCTGCACAGACAGTAACTCCAGCTCAGAATTATACGTGGGACCCTAGAGCTATAAGCCAGTAACACTACCTGCTGCACCACCCGCTCCTGCTGGATGATTTCCTACAATAAATTCACATTGCACTCCCACACACACCTAAACCACATCATCAGTCCTTTCATGAGTGCAGGCTATGATGCAGAGTTGAAAAATATACACTAAAATCAATGTTCTTCTTAGCTGACCAACTTGAGGGTCAGAGTGATTGTAATGATGTGGGGTTTGAAAAAGCATGAGGACCAGCAGGAAAGCAGAGAGGTCAGACTTAAGGCTAAATTCTGTCATGTGATTTCTATTGATATCTTTGCGACAGAAAGAGCACCACATGGTGCTATAGGACATTATAGGACATTGCATCGTTCAATTCCACAATCTTTCTACTGAAGCATCTTTGCTCTTTCCATCTTCAGCTGCATTTACTTTTCCACATGACTAACGGAAAGTACCTTTTTTCTTCATTTGTTCTCTTTCAGTGTGCACTTGATTGTATTTAACATCTGACTGGTAGCCGACGACCCTCTTTAATCCTTTTGTGCGGTTTCACCTGCCCTGATTAACCTCTGATTGGATGTGCACTGTAATTCATCAGTGTTAAAGAAAAGAAGTAGACTGCATTGAGGGAAGAATCTTGCTACACACAGGTTTTTTCTCTCGAGCTATTCACACTGTCTCACATAAAATCTGTGCACCAATGTAGTTATGATGTCAGTGTTTCATCCAGATATGTTTTTGATTTAAAGCAGAGCTGACTTATTTTTTCCCTCTTCAGTTCTTTCAACAGGGCAGAGTAAGTAAACAACCTCCAAAAGGCCCTGAGAGATCCCACAGACTGAGATGCACCGAAACAGACAGATTGAGATGAACAGTGCTTTTCTATATGTGCACACATACTAACATTCTGGACCCCAATTAGTGAGCGACAGAAAAACTATTTTTGCTTGGCTTCATTTTGGTTAGTGAGAAGGGAATAAACATGCAAATTCTTTAAGACCAGTTTAAAATAATTGTGCTGTTATCTTTTCTTTTCTTTTTTTTTTTTTACATTTATACCATAATTATGTTGAATTCCCAATTCTGATCAGAAGTTCTTGATTGTTTTTCTATAACAACAGTGCCAGCTGCAAGGCAAATCACAGGTTAATATTAATGTTATTGTTACTTAAGTAACAACTCATTCACATATGTGTTTGCCAGATGCTCCACATCCTTTAATATACTCAAAAAGCATATATAAACAAAAACATGCCTATTGTTTTCATATCAAAAGAAAAATATATAATCGATTTACCTCCCTTCCCTACTGTGGATTTCTTTCGGCCTGCCTGTTTGACAGACAATGCCGCTCAGCCTCCCTGCATGACTGAGGAGGTCGCACAGCTTTCCTGTTGCGCTGAGGATGCTGCTCAGCTTTCCTGTTCTGCTAAGATTGCTGCTCAGCCTCCATGTTTCGCTGAGGACAGTGCTGTATCTCCTACTTTGGACTTCACTTTACCTCCCCGCTCTGCCTCGGACATCACTATGCCAGGCTTCTCTTCGGATATCACTCCACCTTCCTGCTCAGCGGAGGACGTCACTCCGCCTGCCTTCTCAGCTGAGGACGTCGCTTGGCCTTCCTGCTTGGCTGAGGACATCACTCCGCCATCTTGCTCGGTTGAGGACGTCACTCTGCCTCCATGCGCCTCTGAAGACGTCGCTTCTTTTCTCTGCTTTGCACCATACGTCGCTCCCCCTTCCTGCTCCACAGAGGACATCACTCCCCCCTCATCTTTCATAGAGAGCATTGCTCTCCCCTCTGGCGTCACAGAGAACTTCGCTTCCCCCTCTGGCCTCGCGGAGGACTCTGCTCCACCTCTGACCTCACGGAAAGCGTTGCTCCCTTCTAGCTTCATGCTGAACGTCGCTCCCCCCTCAGGCTCCATCTTGACCTTCGTTCCTCCCGCAGGCTGCACAGCAGCCATCACTCCGCGCTCAAGCCAGTCTGGGGATATCACGTCGTCTCTCTGCAGTGTGGAAGAAACCACCTCACATCTGAACCTCAGAGAACACGTCAAGCGTACTCTGTCCAGCCCCGTGAGGGATGACACGCAATTAAAGTCTTAGGGACATCTGGTCTGGGTGTCTAGGACCCCCTCCTGAGCTGATTACAGGAGCCACACATTAAGGGGGGGTCTGTCATGCAAATAGCAGAGAAGAACTAGAGACTACGATTCCCATCAGCCACTGCACCTAGTCACGTCTTATTTCACCTGTTTCACATTTTGGCTCATTAGCACCGGTGTGTATGTTCGGCACTGCACTATTTGTTTTGCATTGCTTGGTCTGTCTCTGTCTCAAGTTATTCTCTCTCTTGTTTCATGTTTCTTTATATTTGTACCTTGCCACATGAACTAGAAGTCTTGTTTTGTGTTTTGTTTTGTATATTATTAAATGTTCCACTTCAGTTCCGCATTTGCATCCGCCTCTACCTAGAAACATGACAACGACAATGCTGTTGAGGGAACGACAGTTTATCCTTGCTATAATATAAGTGATAACAGGAACTAATTTGTCTCAGACCTTCCTCAACATTGAATCTAACTATAAACCATTATAAAGTGCAATGTGATGTTCATTAATAAATTAAACATTGTAATCCTTGGCAAATCGCTGTGGCATAATAATAATAATAATAATAATAATAATAATAATAATAATAATAATACACTTCAGGGTGGATATTACACCAACATTGTGTGTATTACCTTCATATAACAGCATGGGTCACCGTTTGTTATTCCTTACAAAAAGTACTGCTAAGAAATGTAATATTTTTTTATTATTATTATTATTTTAAAAAATTATTTTTATCAATTTTATTTCGTATTTATTTCCTACATTTGTAAAAAGCCCTTTATTTGCTTATTTTGTCAAACGCTGGTAAAGTGTGAATCTGCCATGTCTCTCAAAATGCAGGCTGATAATGACGTGCACTAGGAATACTAGCTTTATACTGCACAGGAGACTTTATACTGCACAGGAGACTTTATACTGCACAGGAGACTTCACTTGGTCACCTGCAGAGAGACATGCACAGCACTCAAGGAGGCAGAATTACCGATGCTGAGACTGCAATATCACACCCAACCAAGTAAGTAATATGCAAATAGTGCATTTCTTTACATTTCCAATCAATTTTAAGTTTTATAAACACATGATAATAGAGTGTCATGCCAAAACAAAAAAATTCAAAAGGTAGTCAGATTAGCTCTAATCAAAAAAGTCCAAGGCATGCATTGTTTGCTATCAAAGAACGTGAACAATCAGCATGAAACCAAGGTTTGACAACGTCAGTGAAAATATTTACATCTTACACTAACCATATATTCTGTCACAGTACTAAGACATAAAATGTTACATCCTCCATCTACAGTATGTAGCTCACACAAAAGCTAATATTACCATTTGTAAAAGGATATTTGAGCAGGTCTTTTAATTCCCATCACTACCTGGCTCTCTGAAACAATATTTTTTTCAGGGATCTCTTACTAATGTCATGTATAGAGCATGTACAATAGATGGGATGAAATTAGCCCCACCATTAGGACCCAGATTCACATCTAATGTCAACACACCATTTTTTAAATTCAAAATCCACTAATAACAGAACATTACTTTTAAAGTGGAGTAAACTTTTTAATTACCTTTAAATATTTTAAAGTGACAAATAATTAAAATAAGTGGTAATGGAGATTAAAAACTTGTTATTGTTACACATTTTTATGAAATTCATCAGAGATTCCATTCATTTTCAGGCACAGGGGAAAGCTGAATAAAAAATCATTGCTGTTTAGAAATCGACTGTTTATAATTGCTTTAACTTCTTCGTTTAGAATTCATTCCACGGAGAGATCACGATGTGTTGTTCTTTAACAATGAAAAATGTTTAATCGTTGACAAGTTACTGAGGTATAAGCTGGATAAATGCTCCAGGGCATGCAGTTTAAGCAAAATAATCAGTGACAAAATAGTGATAAGATGCTTTGTTATACATCCCATCTTGTTTCATTCCTTACTTATTAGTCTTCAATGTCAGTCTTTCTTCTATTGCTGGATTTACAGTAGCTGTTTGTATCTTTACTTTAAGGGCCAGTGTGGCTGCAGGTTTTCATTCCAGCCAAGCAGGAGACAAAAATAATGGTTAATTGAAGGCCAAGATGAACTGATTAAACAAGTTGGAATGACAACCTGCAGCCTCACTGGCCCTTTGTGGATACGGTTAGACAGAACTGTTTTAAGTTATGTTTGCCTTTGAATACCCAATTTAAGTTTCTGGTGGGTGGAAGGATTATCCTTCTGGTCTAGGATTGTGACATTGCAGTGTTGCAACATCTTAGTAACGTCTTGCCATGAGAGCAAGTTTCTAGTTTCATGTTCCATGTGCAATCCATCATACCTCCCAGGCTTAAAGTCTTCAGATTTTAATGAGATCTCAGGTGATGCACTGTGTGCGTATATTGTAACTCCTTTATATCCATGCTCCACATCATTTGAGCTCCGAGAATACTCCAGGGGTCCAAGCCCACATTGGTTAAGATTAACAAAACTTTTCCATCTTAACAGCCTCCACCAAGAACATGTCAAATAAACCAAGCTCCCAGAGTGATGTGTTTTTTTTTTCACTACTGGGAAAAGGGTTTTTTTTTTTTTTTTTTTTTTTTTTTTTGCTTTTGGGACTCCGAGAGCCATATTAAGCACCAAAGGAGCCTCTAGTCAGGAACAGAGTGGCCTAATGTGAAGATATTATATACATTTTTCAAATGATGCATCAAGCCAGGAGGAATTATATTGCCAGGACATAAACATTTATGAGTAATATCATACCAGGAGCTCCCACTCCTGCTGCATGTCTTCCCTGAGGGACATGCAGCAAAGTAATAAAAGTCTATATTAATCTATCCTTGAATCCTGACCCATGAACTATTTAGTTTCCAGAGAGCTTCATGCATTTATTCAATGTCAACAAGCATACGCCCAAATAGCACTGGTGCTTGAGAAGACCAATTACTCACAGTATAACTGGACAATGTAAAAATTTAGATTAGTAATCTCACTCGCTGAGTAATCATTCTTACTGCTCTGTGCCTAAACAAGCATGATGTGGATTTCCATACACCCCTCCAAGCCCATTAATCAATTAATTACAATCAAGGTGTAGCTCATTTGACTTCTATAATGGGTGTTCTGAGGAACACACAGAATAGGAGACATTTTGCATAATTAGGCTCAACCTACGTAGCATATTAAAGCATTGACTTCTTATACGCACCTGCCATAATCAGTGCACTTCCAATGCATGTGCTGCATTGTTGAAATTCAAATTAGTCCCGAAGCTATGTATCCTCTTCAGTAATTAGAATTATTTTTTAGGCTGACAGTGAATGATTGGCAAATAACATCTCATTAATCATTAAATACAATGGCAGAGTGCAGAAAACTGAGGGAGCAGCATCAATCTTTCGTCTTTATATATTTTATTATGCATACAGTTACGTGCAAAAGTCTTAGGTACATGCAAAGAAATGCTGTAGAGCATAGATGCCTTCAGAAATATTGAAATTAAATGTTTCTCCATTTAAAAAATACCATAAAGAGAAGTAAGCAGTAATAAATGAAACAAAGGCAATATTTGGTGTGATGATCCTTTGTTTAAAAAAAAAAAAAAAAAAAAAAGTAGTCTCAGGTAGAATTAGTGTAGTTTTATAAGGAAATTATAAGGCTGTAAGTGTTTCTGAGCATCTTCCAGAACCAGCCCCGGTTCTTCTAGAGACTTTGACTGTCGCTCTTGTTATTTTCGTATCAAAATCCAGCAGCCTTCGTTATGTTTTTTGTCTGAAAAGTGTCTCTTACCACTTAATATGCTAGTTTCTTTACTGACATACAAACATTTTTCTGCAACATTTCATGGTGTGCTGGAAAACTAAAATGTTTTTGTACTGACTCAAAAATGTAGAGATCATAAAATAAAAATCTATAACAAAGTTTATACTAAAAAAAATAGGGTGCTTAAGACTATTGCACAGTGTAGTATGTTAAATGGTTTCCAGTGCACTGGGGTAAAAAAAACAAAAAACAAAGTAAAATTCAAGAAGAGTTTCATCATCTATTCAGGAATTCTGAAGACTCAGAACAGTTCTGGCTTCATTCTGCCAAGAGCCAACAAAAGAGAATCAATACCACATGGTATACATTATACAGATTGTATAATACAGTATGAAAAGAGATGTGCTGGTGTCCAAACTGACAATAGTAGGCTAGAATTATAAAGGAGATAACGAGATAATGTGTTTTTGTCAGTGCATTATAGTTTTAGACTAGACAGTGCTTGAGACTGTGCACAAACACCCATAGAAATCGCTAATTATGAAATTGAACAGAGACCAAAAAAGGTAATTATTTGGAGGACAGAGAAAAGAGCAGAATCGATTTGTAATGGGTCCATTTGTGGAAAACAGGTCTGCTTTATCAATTCTCACTGCTACAAAAAATTTGAAATGTTAATTGTTCTTCTTATACTGTTCTTATACCGATCTTCATTAAATTCACGGATTTTCCTTCAATGTTCCCTAGTCGGTACTGATGTTCCCAAGCCAACTGTGAGGTATAATCTCTAGTCCTGGGCCTGTCCCAGGGTCTCTGTCCAGTGCCTGATACAGCTCTTCCAGGAGGCATCCTTATAAGGTGTTTCGACCACCTCAACCGGCTTGTGTACTTCTGTGAGTATGTCACTGGGAATTTAATGCTCAGAATCGGGCCAGCTTTGGTGAAGAGATCTGAAAGGAGTGGTCAGACAAGAGTGACACTAAAGACCTCAATGAAAGGTTACTGAGACCCACCCTTGGAGCCAGGCCTGGGGCCAGTGTCCACAGGTGACTATCCATGTAATCCAGTCAAGCTCAGCTTGAATTGATTCCAACACCTACAAATTGAAGGGTGGAGTTCAGGTGTTATCCCTCAGGTGTCAGTAATGGCTGGAGAATCTTAGACTAGACAACTGCAATGGAAACTGGCATTGGGAACATGGAATACAAACTGTTTTTTTTTCTGAGAACAAAGAATATAAAAAGAGTGATTAATTACAGTATGTGAATGTAGTTCACCTTTAATAATACAAGCTTCAGTACTCATTCACTGTAGATCATCTCAAGAATGAAAAAAGAGGCTCATTTTTTACCAAAGACAAAAAAATCTATAAAATAACAAACTAAAACAAATGTGTAGCCTGGATCTACACGGACAAGGACTAAATTAAGTATTAAGTTTTAATCACATGCCCCTGATTGCCACCGCACCTGGCACCCTAACTTTCATCTTGCAGGTAGTGAGGCCATTGCTCATGTCGCTATTTGTGGCTTAGCCCAAAAAGGTCTCTGTGGCAGGTAGAGGAGCGCAACAATCCAAGTGATTCTTGGGATATAACCACTGCTCCGCCAAATTAAGAGGAGCTAGTTGAGGTGGTTTGGGCAACTTACAAGGTTGCTTCCCAGTAATTAGTCTGAATTAAGCTAGATGAATACCCTGTCCAGAATCTGCTAGAGAGATTATAATCTTAAGGAATGTCTGTGGATCCTCCAAGAGGAGCTGGAATATGTGAATGGGGATAAACCAGTCTTGACTGATGTTATTCATCCCAAAGTAAATCCATCCATCATCTACCACTTACTCCTTTTCAGGGTCACGGGGGAACCTGGAGCCTATCCCAGGGCGCATCGGGCACAAGGCGGGGTACACCCTGGACAGGGTGCCAATCCATCGTAGGGCACAATCACATACACACTCACACACCCATTCATGCACTACGTACACACCAATCAGCCTACCATGCATGTTTTTGGACTGGGGAGGAAACCAGAGTACCCGGAGGAAACCCCCACAGCATGGGGAGAACATGTAAACTCCGCACACATGGCCGGCAGGAATCAAACCCCGGATCCTGGAGGTGTGAGGCGAACGTGCTAACCACTAATCCACCGTGCTCCCCACAAAGTAAATCGTTCAGTACAAAACTCATAGAAAACATATCTACAATCTTGAGGGGAAATGGGTTACTCAAGGGTTGTTTGGATAATTGAAGGTTCTTCATGGAATCCTCTCTGATAGAAAAACATTCTATGGTAGGGTGCTGAGGCAGAAGCCAAGTAGTTCAGGCTACACCTTCAGTGTCCTAACACTCCTTTTCTACATCCTGTGGTAATTTCTGAGTGTGTTAAGTCAATAGTACATCGTACTTGCTTACAGTGATATTTTTTTCAAGATCTCTATTGCATAGCTACCTTTCCTCTAAAATAGACAGTATTTCCATGAAAATAGGTGCAGTGGGAGTTAGAGTGGAGTTAAACTTTATCAGAACAAGTCAAGCTGAATGTCTGAGTTCCAGCTCCATCAATCATTCCGGAAATTTCCTCTTGGTGGACAGCAAGTGAATTTTAGTGAGTTTGAACAACAAAGCAGATCTCATTCCCTGATCAATCATACGAGTTCAATTCTCAGTGCAATTCCACTGAGTTAATCACATATCTTTTTTACACACAGCTCTTTTTAGCTATTTCCTGTGTGGGTATATTTCTCTCTTCTCATCAAACATATTCAAACCATCATGACTGACCTGTTGTTAAGTATTTGCATTGTAACCTTACTTCTTACCAATTCAGGCTACATTCTGCAAAGGCCACTGAGCCAGTGGTGTGGAATTGGAGGAATAAATGAGATTTTAAATTAATTCATGTCCCTCAAAAAAAAAAAAGACCTAAGCCCTATCTCCAAAGTTCAAAGAAGTTCTTGTTGTAAGGAGTCTATCAATATGTAAATCAGACAGAGGGAATGTGGTGACCAGCCAAACACACTGGGATAGACTGATAAGTGTTGAAAAGCTCAAACAATCCTTCATTTCTCTGAGGTAGAGTGACTTTGGCACTGTCCTTCAAGTAATACAGAGTTAATTTTGTTCCAAAAGCATTAAACGAAAGTACAAGTGCCACAAGCAAAATTCATAATGCAAAATTATTTTATTTAAGTCTGTTCAACAAGTTCCTTTGCTTGTGGCTTCTGGCACAATTTTAATTAGTGGGTGGGTTTTAGAGAAAGGCCAAAAGTATTGCGATGTGTTTTACGTTGTAGGTTTGAGTGAAAGGCCAAAATGATTACATTGTGTTTATATAATTACAAGTTGATGATGCAGAAACTTGTTCCTGCTGAAAAATCCAGCCTGGTCTCGCACGCTACCAAAGCACGGGTTGAGATTTTTTACAATGTAACATTAGCAGCAGTACTGTAATGTTCAGTACTTTTCCACCTCAGATGTCTTTAACCACTAAAACATAGCACGTGGTTAGTGTTCACTTTGAGAAAGACAATTTTTTTTTTTATTTAAGTCCAAATCTACCAGCCAAAATTTAGACACACTACACTGAGATATTATATATCATCTCGATATATAATCTCAAAATATATATATAATCTCAAAATATTACAATAAAGAATTTCTAATACAGAAATGTCGACCTGAGAAGAGCTCTAATCAGTGAATTAACTCAATTATGGGGAAAAAAAAAAAACATTTCCACGATATTCTGATTTTTTTTAGATGCACCTGTATGGGAGGGTTACTTTAAAAAATGTGTTCCGTTACAGTTACAAATTACTTCATAAAAAATGTCATCAGTAATGTAATCCAAGTATCACAGTATGAACGTAATGTAATCTGATTATTTTGGATTTCTTCAAGGTCACATGGAAATAAAGTCAGGAGAAAAGCAATATGATCTAAAATCTTTTATTTAGAGCTTATTTTAGAGTTTCAAACATGTTCAGTGTTTGTTTTAATAAAATAAAACAAATAATTTGTTGCTCATGTGAGTCACAACTGTCAAGAGAGAACCAGAACTGTAATCATGCAGCTGTCTATATTGTGTTATGTCGAAAGCAGGGCTCCAGCCAAAAAAAAAAAATTTAAAAATTATTAGTCACGCATAGCTCCTATAAAAAAAAAATTTTTTTTTAAACAGATGCCAAATTATTTTTTTTTAAGTGCCACATGAGAATGAACTTACTTTCATCTGGTCTCCTTTTACAGCGGCAGCATTTTCATCCAGTTCACTTAAAGTGAGAACTGAACATCTTTTCCAACATGACAACTATATACAATCACAAAGACTTGTTCTTTCCAGAGAATCTGAGCCAGTGTCGCTGACCATAATCATGTCAGCATTACTTGGCCATTGAGTGTAGTTTGACCTCCTCTGTTTTGCAGAAAGTCAGCATTTGACACATGGCTCAGGCTCAAACTGTTCAAGTGATGGGCCCTCTGTGGTGATCCTGATCAAGTCTTCCAAGGTTGAATTGCGTACTTTTGATTTTATCCTGTTTTGAGATGAAAAGCTACGTTCACACTGAGCAGCCAAAATTGGTAGGACAAGCAATATCTCAACTAGATGCATTCTGATCAAAGACCATGCTGTGTCGTTGTCATACCTCATGCATTTTTACTTCATTAGTAATATCTGAGAGGTAAATATGGTGAAAGGCAACTCTTCACAAACTCTTGAATCCAAGAAGTCTTGAAATGCCCATCTGCACTTTTACTTGGGCGTTCATTGACTGACAGAAAGATGATCCTCTGTGTCTCTGTCGTTTTCTAATTCTCTCATACTGGCACAACTGGAGCCTGCTTTTTTATCAGCTGGTGTGCCATCTGCGTTGGTGCTCAACAGAGGTGATGATTGTTTGAAAAAGCCTGATATTTTTTCATTTTAGGTGAAGTCTGGAGTCCTGCAAAAGTTTAATTTCTTTGGTTTTAAATGAAAAAAAAAAACTGTAATCCTGATAGTACTCCCATTTTTTATAAAATGGACCTGTAATCTTATTATGTTGCTTTATATATATATATATATATATATATATATATATATATATATATACACACACACATACACACACACACACACACACACACACACACACACACACACACACACACACAGTGCCCTCCACTAATATTGGCACACTTGATAAATTGTTTAACCTTTTGTTCAAAAAATTCACATGCTCTCATGGATATCAAACAACTGCAAACACAACACGGGTTTATCCAAAAAAATGGCACCCTTTTAGTCAATACTTTGTGCTACCTCCCTTTGCCAAGATAACCACTCTGAATCTTCTCCTATAATCCCTGATAAGGTTGGAGCATACATGGCGAGGGATCTGAGACCGTTCCTCCATACAGAATCTCTCCAGATCCTTCAAATTTTGAGGTCCACGCTGGTGGACTCTCCTCTTCAGTTCACCCCACAGGTTCTCTATGGGGTTCAGGTCAGGGGACTGGGATGGTCATGGCAGGACCTTGATTTTGTGGGCAGTAAACCATTATTGTGTTGATATTGATGTATGTTTTGGATCATTGTCCTGCTGGAAGATCCAACCAAGGCGCATTTTAATCTTTCTGGCAGAGGCAGTCAGGTTTTTATTTAATATCTGTTGATATTTGATAGAGTCCATGATGACATGTATCCTAACAAAATGTCCAGGTCCTCTGGCAGAAAAACAGCCCCAAAACATTAAAGAGCCACCACCATATTTAACCGTGGCCAAGAGGTAATTTTCCATATGGCTACCTCTAAGTGTGCGCCAAAACCACCTCTGGTGTTTGTTGCCAAAAAGCTCTATTTTGGTTTCACCATAGAACCCGATCCCATTTAAAGTTCCAATTGTGTCTGGAGCATCTTAAGACGCTCGAGTTTGTTTTTGGATGAGATAACAGGCTTTTTTCTTGAAGCCTTTCCAAACATCTTGTGGTGATGTACAGTAGGTGACTTCAGATTGTAGTTTTGGAGACTTTCTGAGCCCAAGACACAACTAACTTCTGCTATTCTCCAGCTGTGATCCTTGGAGATTTTTTGGCCTCTCGAACCGTCCTCTTCACTGTGTGTTGGGACAACACAGACAGACATCCAATTCCAGGTTGATTCATAACATCACAGCTATATTCCTTGGTCTTACCCATTGTTATGAATGACTAAGGGGATTTGGCCTGTATTTTTGTGAATTTTTTACATTTAAATACAATTTTTCACAACCTGTGTGCAAATATGAGTGGAAGGCACTATATATATATATATATTCATTCCTCATTGTAATTTTCTTAGTCATGTTTGGTTTATAAGATGATGTAACTTGGAGATTTCAGAACATTAGCCTACTGGTCCCCAACTGGTAATTACAAGCCCAATGAAGGCCTTAATGCTCAGCTCAAGTTGGAAGCTCATAATTACTGCACTGCTGACATGACATGAACTCAATATTAAACTAAATTACAAGGTCAGCAAGCAAAATGTGTCAAAGCCTAATTGTAGATGTTGCAAATATAAATAACAAAAGTCAGATCTAACTCGATTTAGAAGATCATTTGAAATTAAGGAAAGAGAAATTTAATTACAAATCTTTTTTACACCTTAATGCCAATGGTTTTTAGTGTTTTGAATTTTTAATTGTTTCTGTCTTTTGATACCTTTCTTAAAATCTCGTAAGAAGGTATTCAC
This sequence comes from Ictalurus punctatus, assembly GCF_001660625.3. Lineage (NCBI taxonomy): Eukaryota > Metazoa > Chordata > Actinopteri > Siluriformes > Ictaluridae > Ictalurus > Ictalurus punctatus. The sequence goes on from NC_030416.2 coordinate 31,598,307, forward strand.
CTTAACTGTCTATTTGGTAACTTGAATTAAGCTAAAGTACTCCAATCCTCTGCTCACACCCAGTCAATGAACTGGGCCATTTCACTCTAAACAATTTGGACCAATTTCTCACAAACAGATATCACCTTCCTGGAAATTCACATTTATGGCATTTTGGCAGACACCCTTATCCAGAGCAGCTTACATTTATCTCATTTATACATCTGAGCAGTTGAGGGTTAAGGGCCTTGCTCAAGGGCCCAACAGTGATAGCTTGAACTCCTGACCTTCTGATCAGTAACCCAGAGCCTTTAACCACTGAGCCACCACTGCCCTGAAATATAGTGAGGTTTAATACTTATTGCAAAATTCCATATTTAAAGCATTTTGTAACATAGCTTTTAATATGGTGTGGTGGCCTGGGAATACATAGCTTACCTAGGATGTTGCTGTGGCTAAATTCTGGCCAAAGTGTAGTGTTTTTGCTTGTACTTTAAGAAACATTAAATACAATTAACTGAAAATGTATTTATTTACTATTTAAACTTACCTAGGCTATCTTCCTGAAAAACACCATGTTTGGTAAAGAGCCAACTTAACAGTCGCTGTATTAAAAAAAAAAGACAGTTTTCCTAAATTCACACTATCAAGCGACAAAGTGACAGACAACGGGATCTGGAACAGGATCCGGGTCAAATTAAACTCTGGTTACATGCAAAAGAGAAACAGCTTTCAGAGCAAGAAGAAAATGTCAAAAATTCACCATGTGAAGGGTTTTCCCAGGTCAGCACACATTTATTGTATTATAATATATTGTAATTTAGAAATTCACATTCCTCTCTAATAAATGTAAATTGCTCAAGCAATAAAGCATAGCAGCAGGTTATATAAATCAGTCCAACAAGGACACTGTATAGTGATGAGGTTAATGCATGTATATTATTATGGAAGCAAAGAGCAAATACGCGATAATAAATTTGACCCTGCTGTGTCCCTGCTGTTTTAAACCAGGGATATGTTCCAAAGTGGCATAATGTTTACCCTATTATCAGGGGATCACTTCTGAGTGTGAACTTTATCAAGGCCACAGCCATCAGCAGCCAGGAGTTGAGGAGACGGGATACCATTACTCTTTCTTAATGTATTTTATGTATCTGTGAGCTACTGAAACGGAGTAGGGAAGTATGCCATTTCTCGAAGCACATCCAATTGTCTTGTGATGCTGCATGAGTAGCATTTAAAAAGTTATTGTGACTTCACATGTCTCAGAGAAAGCATATATTGGCCTTGAACAGTCCAGACTGGTGGCTGTCACATGACTCAACTTGAAGATGGGAAAAAAAACAGATGCTTTACTGATTTCAATTAAAGATCCCCATTGCTGACTGCCCTTCTGGCTATTAGAGATGTTGTTCTCCAAATGCATAAGCTCTGATCTAATTTGTATCAGAAAAGAATGTTCAAGCACTACTGAACCAAAGAGTGTAAACAGCCAGATGAAGAAAATGGCAGAAAGAATACGAACCGAAAGGGCGAAATCAATGCCATTGATTGACTCTATTGAACACTTCGCAAAGATTTATAAGCATTCATTTAAATTCTGGCTCAAACTCAACGCAAATTTGTAATCCAGAGTGAACGTGAACTGTACTATGTGAATATAGCATCACTTTAAACTCTAAAGAGCGCTTGTAAGTTTTCATTAGATGTTATGTGCACTAATAAATTCATTTTAATTTTAAAATGAGAAGCCTTAAAGATTATGCGATTTAAAGTGGAGGCATGTTTTTAGTTCTGAGTTTGTATAAAGCATTGCGTGAATGATCATTTTTTTTAAATCAAGCTTTATAGTGCTGGTCATTCCAATAATGCTAAGACCAGGTACAATATGTTTGATAATGTATTATGTCACTTTGTGCTATGAAACCTTATGCTATGCCATTATACATGAACATTTTTGAACATTTTTGAACAGTTATACAATGCCTAAGCCTCATAAAGCATCATGTAGACATTATAAATCTTTATGAATGCAGTATAATGCATAATGGATAGAATTTCTAGAGAGAATTTCTAAATTTAGCATCTTATATGAGTGATTTTAGGTTAGCTGAAACGACATCCTCAGTAAATTTTCACTAAAGCTATATAACACGAATACATATACATTACACAAGCTATATAAATGTATTCAATTCTTATTTGAAGCTGAATATAATTAATTAAGAAGTTGTTTATGAAGTATGAACACTGGACATAGGTGGGGGAGGTTAATAATTTAGCTAGTGTGAATGAAGTCAGGGCATCTCCAAAATGACAGGTCTTGTGGGGTGTTCCCGGTATGTAGTGGTTAGTACCTACGAAAAGCGGTCCAAGGAAGGATAGCCCCAGGCCACTGTTGAAAGCTCCTCCAATGGGCATGTGAGCATCAGTGTCTGTGAACTTTTCATCAGGGTTCAGTGTCTGTGAACTTTTGAAGCAAACACACAATAGCAAGAATGACACAATAGATTTTCCACAAAGGGGAAGAGAGAAAAAAAAATATGTAGAAGAAAACAAGACTAGTGTTTGATAATATCACTGAAAATGTTCTTGGGTGCAGTGAAGATTAATTACATGCATTTTAGTTATTAATGAAATTAGCTGTGAATACATAATTAGTATAGAAAAATCTTGCCGTGAACAATGAGCAATTTCTGAATGAGCAGATGTGATTGAGGCTGACAAGTAGACACTTATGTCACAAAATTATTCTTTGCAAAATTATCCTTGAGCCATTTCATTTAAAGTCATTCCCCATATTCAGGCTTCACTTCATATGCTGCACATTTTTGCGCAGTTTTCCATAATATCATCATAATGGATGAGTTTTTGATGAGGAGATGATAAGAGTGTAGCATACCATTAGGGTTGGGGGTGTGTCAAATCAGTGTTCAGAATGAGCATTAGCATACTGTATGCAGTGATGCAAATTTTATTTTAGCAGGGCACAGTAAAAAAATATTTAAAGTTTTCTACATTTTTTCCACTACTAAGTATTTCCGCACTCCTTCTTATATTCTTATATCAGCTGCTGCATTTTTCTTTCCATTTTTGACCTGCAAACTTTTCATAGAAGGTTTTTGTTTACAGACTGCAAAACCGAGACTCATCAGATCTGCCCAAAATCCTCCATCAGGAAGTGATGATAAATTTAACTATCACCCTCGATACTTCAGTATATCCAACCTTGACCTTATTCCGTATGAATGCAAGATGTTCAGCTATTCTTCTTCTTGTTAGTCATTAGTAATAGTATTACTTCTGAGAAGTGTAGACTAGTATGTTATAGCATTCAACCTGTGCATTTTCTTAAACAACAATAAACCAATAAATAACTATCACTTATCAACCTAGAGTTTAAAAGTATCCGACTTTAAACCTTGTAAGCTGTCAAGTCTCCTTTTGAATTCCAAGATCCTAGAAAAGGTTATAGATCAGCAGCTGAGCTGATCTTTTCATAGAAATCACATACATGAAGTCTTTTGGTCAGGGTTTAGGCCTAATGACTGTACTGCAACAGCGCTGGTTAAAGTAGTAAATGACCCACTGCTGGACTTTGATCAAGGTCATGCCTCCTTGCTTGTATTACTTAACTTCAGTACAGCTTTTAATACCATTGATCATAATATCTCAGTCAGATGTTCTGGAGTTAAGGGAGCATCTCTTTCCTGGTTCAAGTCTTAGGTAATTGAATGCTATCAGTTTGTAAATGACCATTGATCCTTTCTATATGTATACTAAATATTACGATTATATGAATAACTATAATTATTTGTAAACATGGTAATAGCATCCACTTCTATGCTGATGACACAGCTGTATGTTACGGCAAAATCAGATAACTAAAGCTGAGAAATATGTAAATGGAAATAGAGAGTATATGGTGAGCAACTTCACAGGACTACCATTCCCAATACGCTCATACGGAATATCCATTCAACATACTTAGTACTGTTTGTGTTTGCTCTTGTACACTTGTGTACTGTAAAAATGTCATCTCAGGGAGTTTTCTATCCACTGTTGCTTCTGGGTTGCTCATTAGGGATCTAAAGCCACAGGATTTCTGAAAGGTCAGCAATCAATGAGAGTTAGGATAGACAGTATTATTGAAGGCAGAGAGATAGTATCGTAGTGAGATATTTTGCTTGTAATCAAGGGTCTGTGGAGGTCACGAGCAAAGTCATTATCTCTGTCTCTCGCTCTCTCTCTCTCTCCATCATGTTTCCTCAGCCCAAGATTAATTACAATGTTCAGAGCGCACTTAATGTTCAGCAGTTACTCAACTGATTCATTTAATTGTCTGCCTAAGGATAGAGATGCACATTATGTTTAACAAATGCTACATGATAAAGAGGAAGATGGTGGATCATTTCTGCTTCCTGAGCATTGCTGAAATATGTCTTGAAATTCCTGGTAGATGAGTTGCATTTTGATTTATTAATGTGTTGATTGAGTGCCTGTAGACATCCATGCAAATTGCATGCCTTTTACATGTTTAACAGTGAGCTCTCACTGAAAATAATTAGTCGTCTTGGGATTTCATCCATTTTTTTTTTCCTTTTATTTTTCCTCCTATTATTTACTCGAGGAACCGTATGTCTTTCAATTATTACCTCTCGACTCTCAATCGCAGTGCAGCTATTTTTTCCAGTTGCATTTCACAAGATCAAGCAAAGGATTGCTTAAATACATCGCTCCAAAGGTATCTAAAGTTCATTCATTGTAGAATAAGTCACCTTTTATATTGGAAATTTACTTAAACCTCTGAAATCCTTTTATCAGCCAGCTTAATGTTGAAACTCATTCAAGTTGGCCTTTGTGTCTGATTTCAAGCCCATGGTTGTTTGTGTGTTGAGAGATGAAGAGAGGAAATGTCACGTTTCATAGATCTGATGCATACAGGAGATATCAGCATTCTAACTTTGATATACTCCTTCATTTGATACAACATTTATCTTTTTTCACCTTTGCACCCTGTCAACAAGATTTGTTTTCCTCCTTGAAATTCATGCACACAACGGGGTTATTGGTGAGCTGTTGACAGCAGAGGTACACTGAGGTGGGTGGTGAAGATGTGGCGGAAAGATCGGGGCAGAGGATTCAGAGTAACCTGGGAAAAGCTCTGAATAAATTGTCAGACAGCATGTAGAACAATTGCCAACCAAATCTATATTGGATGCAATTTGGCGGGAACTGTGCCAATCCTAAAATAGTTGGAGTGACATAGAAAAGAGAGAGACAGATAAATGTTGAACAGTGATGATGGCAGTGCTTGTTTTCAGCACTTGCCAAAATGAAATTCGCCACTGATTATGGAAGAATGGAAATAAATGAATGGGAAAACAAGACAGAGGGAAAATAAGGTGAGAGGAAAGCAGCCATGACTATAGTGCTTCCAAAATGGAAAGGAAATTTAAATTTTTTAAAATTTTTTAGCTCAGAATATATCACTGCCGCCTTACGGAGAACTGGCTATTCTTAATTAGCTCTGATTGTGTACATGATGTCTGGCAATGGGCAAAAACATAGCACTAAATGTGATACAAGATAAGAATTTTTTAGGCATCTTGCAAGTACGCTAATATCTGACATTCAAAAAAAGTGCCTTTTATGAAGTATTTCAAAATAGTCACTGAAAAATGACTCAAGGTGATGCAGTTTAAAGTGAATTAAGCTCTTAAAAGTACAAGTTAATAATTACTGTCTGTTCAGAATTAATCTTGATGTAGTCTAGAACCAAGGTTCTCAAGTGCAGTCCTGGTACACCCAGGAGGTTTGTGAATCATAGCCAGTGGGTCCTTGACTTTACAGTTACAGTGATGGAAATCATAACTATAGTTATTATATATTATTACTGAATTCTTATCATTTTAGCAAGTTTGACTGGTGACTTGAATTGAATGAGTTTAATACTAATGTCAATAACACAAAAAGACCGATAAAAAGTATACCTAATGTAGACCTATATAAAATATGTAAGAAAATATATAATTTAACAAAAATATGTTCTGAGAGCTGGTGGGGGAAAAAAAAACTGGGCTTGAAGACATTTTATGATCAGCTCGAAGTGATTTTGATTACTTTGTAATTTACACCATGAGCCTGATCCTTGACCCTTGACCCTGATCTCTTTTTCCCTTTTGAATTTTCAATATTGGATTTAGTTTGTATAAGAGACACTGATAAACATGACCTGTGTATCTTGCAACATATTTGCAGGAAATCTGAATTTTAAACAAAGTCAGTGTTGAAGAAATTGATGCATTCGATTAAAAATAACTTAATTTACAGCTAAAAATCCAAATTCATTCATTTTCCCAACACACAGTGCTCATTATAATTTAAGTGGTGTTGTCTCTCTTTTTTTATTGCATGCTGCATACAAATACTGTATAGCATCTCTACACTGCTAGAAAAAAAACATTTTTGAACATCAGGGTTTTCTTTAAGTTAAGCTTTTGACATGGGTTCTACAACCCTGATTCCGTAAAAGTTGGGACAGTATGGTAATAAATGCTAATAAAAACAAAGAGGAGTGATTTGTAAATGTACTTTGACTTTTATTTAAACAAACAAAAAAAAACATATAAAGACAAGGTGTTCGATGTTAATCAACTGCATCATTTTTTGAAGGTGAACGTTTATTTTGAAATTGATGCATGCAACACATTCCAAAAAAGTTGGGATAGCAGCAATTTAGGACTAATAACGATGTGACAAGTTGAAATAAGAAGGTGACGTGAAACAGGTGAGGCAATCGTCTAATCATAGTATATAAGGAGCTTCCAAAAAAGTCCTAGTACTTCAAAGAATAATCCAACACTTTGAGAATAACATTCTCCACAGACAAATCTGTAGGATTTTGGGCATTTCACCTTCTACAGTGCACAATATATTTAAAATATTCAATGAATCCGGTCAACTCTCGGTGCATAAAGGGCGAAAACCACTTCTGAATGCGCGTGGTCTTAAAAACTGTCATGAGTCTGTGTGGGACCTAATGCACCAGTGTAGTGACAGAGACACTATACTGTGAAAACAGCACGGTCTTTCGGATGAGACGTTAAACCGAGGTCCTGACTCTCTATGGTCATTAAAAATCCCAATACACTTATCGTAAAAGAGTAGGGATATAACCCCGATGTCCTGGCGAAATTCCCCCATTGGCCTTTCTCTCTCATGTCCCCCTAATAAATGCCATCCACTCTCCACCTCTGACGTGTAGTGGCCGTCCTGGTGCACTAAGGCTGCTGTCGCATCATCCAGGTGGATGCTACACACTAGTTGTAGTTGAGGAGATTCCCCCACCATACTATGTAACTGTAACGAACTAACTAACTGTAACTAATGGATGAAAGGGTGGAAAATTCCGCTTGCTAAACTTAACCAACTGGTGTCTTCAGCACCCAAACGCTTAATAAGTGTTACTAAAAGAAAAGGTGTCGTTACACAGTGTTAAACTGTAGACTGTGACAACTTTTTTGGAGTGTGTTTTGGAGTGTGTTGTAGTCATCAGATTTGAAAAGAGTGTATATGTTCAAAAATAAATTCAATTCACAAAGTCTTCACAAACATCAAATAGTGTGCATTTTCCATACTGTCCCAACTTTTTCAGAACTGGACTTATACTTGGAAACTGTTTGGTTCGTTCGTCTGGGAGATCCCATCATGGTTCTACTTGAAATCATCACGGCTGTATCGGCAGTAAACAAAGTAGCACTTCTCATCTTACCTTTAAATGAGTTATAGTATGCTGTATATACAAGTATTTTAAATCTGCAACACTGACTATACAATTTACTGTTTTGAGGAGTAAAGTATACATCACTTATTAAAGTTAGCCGGCTAGCTTGTTGCTAAAAAAAAACAAGACAAACCTTAGAATCTTCCGTATTTTTCCCACATGGATCTTGAATGCACAGAGGTTGGAAATAACATAATTCTGAGGTCAAATACAGCATACAGTATGTTCTAGGATTCCACATAGAATATCATTTTCAAGGGTTCCCATATTGGGATGGTCTTAAGTGGCTGTAAGGGTTCTAGGTTTAATAACTTTTCTAGCCTGCTCTAACTTTTCAAACTCTCAGACTATTTCTCTGATCCTCAGACTGTTTTTTAAAAGTTTTTATCAGTTGACATACCAGTACACACGGAGCGCAAGCATATATTTTATCTTGTGTTTCAGCTTTGACGAGTATGGATGGATTCCTGATATGGGTGCTGTTTGATGACCCACTCTGCTCATTTGTAACGGCACTGAGAAACAAAAGAACACTCACGACTAGCCTCAACATCAAGACTAGTTTGATTATTTCATTATTACATGAAAACACTGCTTATGGCTCTTGTGATTTTCATCTCACTTTTAACTGCAGGTTTCTAGCAGGCTTGTATATCACAAGAGCATATCTTAGCCCTAACCGCAAGTAGTGATCTAGATTTACTTTCCTAATGTCAGATTGAAGACAAGTACACATGATCTGAGCAGACAGGGTTTACTAGAGCTTTAATTGTGGAGTAAACACACAATATTAACAGCTTAATTTAGATCCCTAAACAAAAAAAACAGAAACTGCTCTTCACCCAGATATGAAGAGTGTGACAACACTGATCTTTTGATCTGGATTTTGTAGACTGTGTAATTAAATCATTCTGAATCAAACTGCCCTGTGATGAAAATCAACTTTATTGTTTGCTCATTATCTCTGCACATGCTTTAATTCCTGAAATATGGAAATTACTTTCCTCCATTGATTACTCCCCTCCAGTGTACACTTGTGTTGTGATTAAAGTTGGGCTGGTGAAAATCTCTTTCAGCACCTGTGTGTTGAGATGAGAAAACAGCATTAAAGATTCTTCATCTCCTCTTGTGTGTTTGGGGAGGAAAACAGGATTGAGACACTACAGCATCGATGCACACAGATGGGAGCATTACACACACAAATAGTTGTTAATCTCACACAAACGCACATCTCTTCAGGGAGCTAAAAAATATGCATTGGATATATCTGTGCCAGCAGCATCCTCTGTCAGTGTTCTTTTAATTACCAAATGTTATCATTTCCATATCAGAACTTTGTGGAATAAACTGCACTTCAAATTGTTTTTCTGTACTTTGGTTCAGCGGAGTGATGTACTGTACCTTTTCATTTTCAGATCTCTTTCACCTTCTAGGTATTTTGCAGATGCATTTGCTACTTGAATTGATTCAGTTTTATACCATATATATTTAAAACAAAAAAAAATAAATAAAATACTGAGGAATATATGGGAAAGGACAAGACTGAAAACACAAAAGGGTTTTTTTGTTGTTGTTGTTATTGTTGGTGGTGGTAGTTGGTGGTGGTCAGAAAAATGATCATGAATCATCAGACAGCCTGCTAATTTGATCCAATACCAGGTACACTTTTCCAGCACCTCACACATACTGCTATGATCAACATATCTGGTCTAGTTCCTACCATCACACTAGTGATGGGAAGTTTGGATCATTTTACTGACTCGGATCTTTGAATCTAATTCAGCAAAATGAACGAATCTTTTTTCGAGTCATTTCGTTCATTTTGTTAATTTCAGCAGGATATAATTAAAATGTTACATGTTAAATTCCCCAACACAACTAGTACTTACGCAAACGTTGATCACATTTGGAATGAAAAATAAACTATAGGCTAATGCAGCCAAGGCCGAATTTTGAGAAATAGAAATGATTAATTAATAGCTTAGCTGGGTCTTCAGGCTATGCAGTCTGTTAGTTCACCTCACCTCCCAATAGGAGTTGTTCTTCCTTTTGTCACGTCACTTTTGTCACGTCACATTTGTCACGTCTGTTCCCTGGAAACGGAAATGATTCGTTCACGTCTCGAGTCTTCGGGTTCGAGTCGTTCGTTCATCCCGTGACCGCCCCATAGGCTGAATGCAGTGGAGGTGTGACGTGATGAACGAACGACTCGAACCCGAAGACTCGAGACATGAACGAATCATTTCTGTTTCCTGTACAGAACCTGTGGGGACTCACTCTCTGAGACAACTCGTTGTTCCTGAGTCATATTAAAGATTTGTTCAAAATGAATGAATCGTTCACGAACGACACATCACCACATCACAACTGCGTGACACCTCAGCTTAAGAAACCCATGCCCGAACCCCACTTTTGTTGCTAACTATAGACCTGCTTCCTTCCATCTATTACTAGATAAAATCCTGGGAAGCTCTCTTCATGACCTCCAGGATGCCAACTAGTTAGTTCCATTCTACAAAAAGTGCACTGTGAGCAACCACTGAAACTTTGATGCTGTGAATCACCAGATCTGTATTTAGATTATTGCTGTCTACAGGATCGATCCTACCATGAAGCATACAGAGACTCAATTTCATGCTGAAGGACTCCCTCAAGGCTTAGTTCTTGGTCCACTCTTGTTCTCTCTATATAACAGAACAGGTTTCATGGCTTCTTTTATCTGCAATGTTAATGACACACAGCTTTTCTTTTCCTTCATCCACCAGACAAGTTTTTCAGAAGATATCTGCCATTCTGTCATCTACATTCCTGGATTGCAACCCATCATCCAAATCTTAAACTTGACAAAACTGATAGATCTATGTAACATTCCGTTCTTTTGTGATGAATGTGACAACACAGAGAACACAAACACTTTATTTTTATTGTTATGACCGGCTAACGTCTGGATCTCTCAGGACCCTACCATGCATTCCAAGGAGTTACCAGACAACGCATTTCCAATGTATATTGAGCCTTTTTCCCAAATTCTTCTTCCATGAATGGGATACACAATAACTTCAGAATACAGGACACACAAATATACAGCATAGACAGAAAACTACATGATATTCTTCTGAACCATATATGGGATACATTAAAAGTTGCAAAAACATTTCCCTCTGCTTGGCCTGTCAATCATCACTGATAGCATCACATTGACCACCAGATCCTGCAGAGATCTGATTATATCTGATAGCTGTATCTGATTATAGAATCTACTCAGCTAATCATATCAGCCTTGGTTATTTCTACTGCAGCTCTCTGCTACAGGGCATTCAGAATGCTGCTCCTATAGTTCTCACATGTGATACACCCCCACCCCCCATAGAGGTCACTCCACTGGCTTCCTGTTGCAGCTGGTCTTTGCATTCTAGGCATTGCAGGGCTCTGCACCACATTATCTATTCACCCTGGCTCAAAACTAGGTCTGATATTCAACCTTAGAGCTCCTGGCGTGTACTTCTCTAAGGTATAAACATGACACTAGAGCTCTCTGCTTCAGTGTACTAACTTAGTAGCAGTGGAATGAACTTCCTTCTTGACTGAGAATGTCCTCACGTCTCTATTCCTTCCACAAAGCTCTAAAGGATCTTCATCTTCAGACAGCATCTATTATAAATTGTTAATTTTCTCTGCACACTTACTTTGCATTGACTATATTTTGTATTACTTCTTGGTTTTCTATTATTTGTATGAGTATTTGTGCACTTAGGTTTGAAATTGTTTCTTTTGTTGCTGTCTATACACTTAGGTTGAAATGGATGTTGTTTTGGGTTTGTTTTTTGGGTTTTTTTTGTAATTACCTAGACCACTCTAGCACTTGCACAACCTAGCATTTGATCACTTTGCTTTCAAAACATTGCAAGTCACTCTGGGTAAGAACGTTTGCTAAGTGACAATGTAACTATAACAGCATGCATGTTTCACTGTACTGTACGTATGTCAGTGCTTTAAGAAGGATATGCTTTAAGAAGGATAATTAAAACCTGGATTTTATGGAATTAAAATGATTGTGGTGGCTTATGCTTTGTTTTAGGACAAAATAAAACATCAGATTGGGTATGTAAACAGCTTTTGGATCCTCTCAATTGTAATATTTGACATGGGTAAAGACACTTAGGCTAAACCACAGTTCACATATGTCACAAATTTGGCACATGATATCGCTAAACAGCATCAGCATCACCACTCCTTGTTTTGTTTTTTTGTTGTTGTTTTTTTTTTTTACAATCAAATAAAACAGGCTTTTTTTTTTACTTGCTTACTTAATGTAAAAAAAAAAAGACTTGACGTGGTACATGCTGATTTTTAATCAAATTTGAGGTAGCATAGTGGCATAGTGGTTAGCATGTTTGCCTTACACCTCCAGGGTCGGGGGTAGGCTGATTGACGTGCCTAAAGTGTCCGTAGTGTATGAATGGATATGTAAGTGTGTATGTGATTATGCCCTGCAATGGATTGGCACCCTGTCCAGGGTGTACCCCGCCTTGTGCCCAATGCTTCCTGGGATAGGCTCCAGGTTTCCCCGTGAATCTGAAAAGGATAAAGCGGTATAGAAGATGGATGGATGAACTAGCATAGTCACTATAGTCACTCTTGTCACTATAGTGTCAAGTCACTACAAGTCACTCTTGTAGTAGGCCTTCTTTTTTTCCTTCAGTTATTGTCGTTTGACGTCATTGTCAAACTTGTAACTGCAGGAGAAACCTGCAACTGCAATGAGATACTGTAAATATTAGTGCAATAAATTACCTTATTCTTTATACCAACAATAACACATCTGATGAAATCTGTCTGCAGATTGGATTGGATATATTATTTCACCCGGAGTAAATTACATAAAAATGTAGATTCAGAGCACGAGTTGCTTGTAAATGTCACCGCCAGTGTTATATTCACAGGAAGATGTGCAAAACGTCTTAAATGGCTTTTTTAATACTGTTGTAAAGCAACAGGGGGAAACCGAAAAAACTGTAGACTACTTGTTTAATATCAATAAATGCCCTTAAATATATCAAATAGGTCTATGCAGTGTTATTACAATATTTAGTAAAGAACAATGAATTGAAAGCTACAATTTTGTGTAGGTGAACTTTTTAACTATGCATTCGTCCCCCTTTTTAAGTTCTTCACTTACGTATCATTTCATAAAACAGATTGTTCCAGTCCTTGATTATGATTGGCTGAGCCACATCCGCAGCTGTTGTAAATTACTCTGTAAGCACACACCTGTGACCTCATTACATCGGTATTACTGCGCCAAACAAATTGTTTCAAAATGTCAGCTTTTGTTAGCATTTGTTATACTAATAATTTGTTTCTGGAAGAAAAATATATATATATTCAACAGCCGTGTTTTCTTTTAAATATACATTAGAGTTTAGCAGTGCAGTAACATAGAGCACAATAATAAACCAGATTACAATGCTAATGTTTGTTTTGTTTTCGTTAGCTCACGTTACCCCTTCATAATAAAACATATAATGAAGCTGTTCCTCTTTCAATAAAGGCGGTTGATATCAAACTGAAAGGTGCCACCTACTGGACTGGAGTATAACCGAGTATAAAGCGTTATATTCACAGTGTGTTGCTGCATTATGCTAAATGTTGCTGAAGAACTACATTTCTTGGTGGAAAAGTGATTATTTGTTATCAATAAATTATTTCCAGGCACCCCTTAACTGTTCCAAAATCACTGTAAACCATGGCCTCGCTGGGCTTATTGCTTTATTAAAGCTTAGAAGTTTTCAGTATTAATATCGGTATCGGAAAAGAAAAAGTGATATCGTGCCATCTCTAATGACAACACATATTTAGAATATTGGTGTACCCCACCCTGTAAACCCACCCGCCCTATAAACCCCACCTGCCATCTAACTCTACCCACCAAGCAACCGCCACCCACCCTGTAACCCCTCCTACCAAATAAACCCCATCATTTGGAGCTACTAACCCCACACTATAACCTGACCCCAATAACCCCATTCTTTAAACTCCACCCACCATATAAAATACCTTATAAACCCTGCTCTTTAACTCCACCTGACCACCTAGGTGGTCTTTAAATAGGATGGAATAAGGGTGTACATCATTTATTAGAGCGTCAGCCATTTTGTGTGATTTGTGCTGAATATATGTATTATGTTCAGATATGTGTTTATATTATGTCTGTTAGAAGAAGGTTTCTTTTGGTTTGTTTGGCTTTTTTTTACTGGGTGTGAGGGTGTATGGAAACTTACTATCTGTGTCCGTCTGGATAGCTTCTGACTCTAGTTGTCAAATATAAAGGCTCAAACATTTTCACTTACATCACCTCAGTGTGAAACACAAACACCGATACATTCTGTCTAATGATGACAGAAGTGTCAAGGACATTCTCACTCAGCAGAACGCTTTTATCACCCACCATTTTCCTCTCGCCTTTTCTCTATAAAAACATCTGTGTACTGTACACTGACAGACTGACTGATGACTACAGTGCTGTATTGATCTTCTGTGAGCGTTTAATAAATGAAGAACTGAAAACTCCAGTCTTGCATGCGCCAGATTTCTGCTAGACAAATGCACATCTCAAACTGAATTACTAAAGATAGAAACAATAGAATAGTATCCATAACAACTCTTTCGCTTGTAATCCTTCAATCAACAATGCAGGCTCATTAAACAATTTACATACATACAAAGAATTGAAAGTGTTTTTAATAACTATGGGCAAGTATCCAAGTCCAGAACCTATTATCACCTGCTGAAGCAACAATATGAATGTTTTCAGTATGATCAATCAAATAAATATTTTTAAAATAGCCTCACAAATAAAATAATTAAAAATTACACCCCAGCTTGCATCCTAGGCCAAATTCTGGCAGGGTGCCCCCCCACCCCACCCCATGTATATTTTTAGTAGTCTCATTTGGTCATTTTCTCGACATTAGAAGCAAGTTATTGCTTTCAAGATGAGTTTAAAATTGCTGAGTTCAAACGACTGCTTAAAAACAACTTCCAAAGTTTTATTCATATTCATAAAATCCATTCAGGAAATCCATTCTTTAGAGGAAGTCATATATGATAGCACTGCTAGTAAATAGTAAGATTAATACTCCTAGAGCATACAAGTCCCTTTGACTTGCAAAAAAAAAAAAAAAAAAAAAAAAAAAAAAAACATCTTTCTGGAAAGTGTTTAAACGTGTTTTATACCACAGCACTTTTGAATGCTCAGTTCTGATTGAAATGGTGTTCATTCATTTTCTATAACAGCTAATGCCACCTGCACGCTTTATAATAATCCATGTGTTCTAATATGTTATCGTTTCTACACACAGGAACTTGACCTTTTCCTGTGAAGAGAAATTTAGTTAGTATTTATGGAAGGAGTCTCCAGTGTAACAGTCGGAGAAAAGCTGTAACTAGGTTTTCTGACACGGGAAAGTCTCCAGGATGGAGGATTCTGCAGTTTCTCAGTGACATGACAAGTTGCATTATTTTTCTCTTCAAGGGAGAGGGGGAAAAAGAGAGACTGAAGAGAACAGAAAGAACCATAAGAATGCTGTGCACACTTAAAGAAACTGATGGCTTTGTTTTAACGTCTTCATTATTTTAAAGCATTTAATGCTCTAGCACCTGTACTTTTCACAGGTCTAAGTACATTTACATTTATTTGTTTAACAGGTGCTTTAATCCAAAGTGACTTACAAATGAGGAAATACAAGCAAAGTGATACATCAAGCGGCGAACAGTACAAGTAGTGCTACCATACAAGATATTTAAGTGAGTGTAGAGGAGCAAAATGCACAGAGTAGGGGACAAATTAATTCATGGAAGAGGTGGGTCTTTAGCCTGATTTTGAAGATAGTGACGGATTCTGCTATCCAGATTGAGGTTGGACTGTTCTTGCAAGTCTTGCACATGAACACCAAGGCCTTGATTTTGATGCAGACAGCTACAGGAAGAGGGAGACAAAGAGGGGTGTGACATAGGTCCTTTATGGCTGGACAAAATCAAGACGCGCTGCTGCATTCTGAATCATCTGAAGGGGTTTGATGGGAGGACTGGGAGTAGTGCGGTGCAGTATTCCAGTTTTGAGATAACAAGAGCCTGGACTAGTAGCTGTGTGGCATGATGAGACAGGGTCAGATTTTCTTTATGTTATACGGAATGAACCTATACAGGGCCATACAGTTGTTGAAATTTGGTCTGCAAAGTTTAAGTGGACATCGAAAGTCACCCCAAGGTTTCTGGCTGTCCTGTTTGGCTTGTGTGTGGTTGAGCCTAGCTGTATGGTGAGATTGTGGTTGATTGAGGGGAGTATTATATACTTGCAACTGAATACATTTCAAACAAACATTTTGTATAACTTTTGGATTGGATGCCTGCAATTATTTCATTTTATACCATAGTGCTGTTGAGTTCTCAAATCAGATTGGTCAGAAGGTGTTGACGAGTCTGCTATACGAGCACGACTCTGAAAATAGTGACATCTATAATTCAGATTCTCATACATTATTTCATAAAAAGATACAAAAAGTCAAACGCATGTTGTTATTTAACAAAGAAAAATAAATTCTCCTTGATATGGTGAGGTTTTCTGTAAGGAGATGAATATTTAACATCTACGGCAGGAGTCTCCAGTGTCAGGGCCTTGTAACAGTGAGTAAGTTTTCCACTTTGAGAAAGTCTTCAAGACAGATGAGTATTGCTTTGCGGTTTCTCAGTAACACGTCCAGCTGTAGTTTTTGTACTATTGATTCCAGGGAAAGAAAATGCAATGACTGTTCATAGCTGCTATAACTTTGTGATTACAGGAACTAACTTGCTTCGCAGACGTTCATTATTAAATAAAAATTATAATCATTCCCAAATGACATGATATAGGAGGAATAAATCATTTCAGCATGCGCTGTTGTAGGGAAACAATCAACTTTGGGGTCGTAACAGTGACCATGTTCACATGCACATCAAATTCCAATTAAGGTCTACAGTATATTCGGGTTGCAGCCATATTCCGAATACGATGTTTATATGCGTACAGACATCAGACCAGTCCTGTATACATGGTTGGTGTAAGTATGCCTGAGTTGCCATTCCTAAATACCTAGCCTATAGCTAGGTATTTAGCTACACGGAGTGACTCCACTTCATGTTATATATACATAAGGAAACACCCCATTGTTGATTATTGTCCCATAACAGCATGCCCCAACGTGTGTTATTCCTTACATACTGTATATTGTTTAGCCTTACGGTTTCATTAATTGTCCTTTATTGTTATTTATTGGGGTTTTTTTTGTTTAGCTTATTAATTATATACTGCAGTACTATGTGTTTAAAGCACTATAGAGAGTTGCATTAAATCTATGAAAGCGTTCTCTCCATTTATCATAGGAAGTATTGAAATGCATGACAGCACAGAAAGACAGGACTAAATAAGAATAAGGTGCTTGTGTGATCATGCCACTCACGTCGGCTTCAGTGCATCCTGTAGCACCTGCACAGCATTAAAATGCTGCTCTTAATTATTTTTGGTGAATAAACTGGGTGTCAAGGGAGGAGTTACAAGGAGAATGTTTAAGAAGCGTAGCCAGGAATGAAGTGAGCCTGCCTACAGATGTGACGGCGCAAATAGGTATTTCTTGTAAATTTACAGAGCTTTAATTGTGTTTTTAGACCCATCGGGGCAGCTGGTTATTCAGACGCCAGGCCTTTGTTGCATAATTGAATGACTAAGAGAGCAAGAGATAGGAATAAATAATATACAGTATAGGTATGCTTAGGTGGATTAGTATACAGTGGACAGCGTGTTCTGTAGTATAGGATGAGAGAACTTCACACAGGGTATATGTGACATAACCGTGAAATATTACAGTAATTACATCGGAGTGTGTTGATAGGATTGTAGCAGACGAATGGGAATTAAAATGATGGAAATAAAAAGAAAGAGAGAGCTGTATCATGGGATCTGGGACAAAGGAAACTCCAGGGGAAATACTAATTAGATATTTGAATTGTGAATTGTGGGGGGAAAAAACATACAGTATTGGTTGCAGGGGAAAATGAAAAGACGTCTTTGTTGTAAGGGCTGTGGTTTGGAGCCGTGTTTCTGAAGTGTGCTAGGAAACATCTGATGAAGAGATCATGCCCTGATACTACGGAGGAATGATGAGATGACATGATCTTCTATACATCTTCATTCAATCCCAAAATAACTTCATATTCACTAGTAACTACGTGGTGTGGTGTGCTATATCCATAATGGAACGCCATTATCGGATCATATCTGTTGGAAATGCGCTAATCATTTTCAGCCTAATATTATTCAGTGCTAGAGCTGGCACTGAGCCAATATCCAGGATTGGTAAAGGGTTGATACCAGCGAAAAACTGTAGTTCGGATATCAGAGAAAATCCCATAAAAAATGAAAAAGATTGGAATTGGATTTGGAAAATATTTGCAACTGGGAA
>NC_030416.2:31621567-31691567 GCF_001660625.3 Ictalurus punctatus
AGGTCTTACCCTCTAACACACTATGCCAAAGTTGAAAGAAATCTCAGAAATGAGGAGGAAGAAGGTGATTGAAATACATCAGTCTGGGAAGGGTTACAAAGCTATTTCAAAGGCTCTGGGACTCCAAAGAATCACAGTGAGAGACATTATCTCCAAATGGAAAAAACTCTGCACAGTAGTGAACCTTCCCAGAAGTGGCCGACCTTCCAAAATTCCTCCAAGAGCACAACAACAACTCATCCAAGAAGTCACAAAAGAGCCAAGGACAACATCAAAGGATCTACAGGCCTTTCTTGGATCACTAAAGGTCACTCTTCATGACTCCACTATCAGAAAGACACTGGGCAAAAATGGCATCCATGGAAGAGTGGCGAGGCAAAAACCACTGCTAACCCAGAAGAACATTAAGGCTGAATTTTCCCAAAACACACCTTGATGATCCTCAAACCTTTTGGGAGAATGTTCTGTGGACTAATTAGTTGAAGTGGAACTGTTTGGAAGACAGGTGTCCCGTTACATCTGGTGTAAACCAAACACCGAATTCCACAAAAAGAACAGCATGGTGGTGGAAGTGTGATGGTGTGGGGATGCTTTGCTGCTTCAGGGTCTGGGCAATGTGCAATAATTGAGGGAAGCATGAATTCTGCTCTCTACCAGAAAATCCTAAAGGAGAATGTCCAGTCTGCGTAAATTGAAGCTAAAGCACAACTGGATTATGTAGCAAGACAATGATCCAAATCAAAGGAGTAAGTCCTAGTCCTAGAAGTAAGTGTGACTGATCTCCAGTTATTGGAAGCGTTTGGTTGCAGTTATTGCTGCTAAAGCTGGCACAGCCATATTTTAAGTTTATGGGGGCAATTAGTTTTTCACATGTTTGATAGGTGTTGGATCACTTTTTTTGTTTCAATAAAAAATACAAAATAAAACTGTGCTGTGTTTACTCAGGTTGCCTTTGTTTTATGTTGTATTTCATTTGAAGATCCGAAACTATTTAGTCTGAGATATACACAAAAATCCTTTTTCACAGCACTGTATAAATCTTTTTTATATTTTGTTTATGTGCAGCATTGGCATACAAGTCCCTGTGTAAGGGAAATGAAAAGGTATTAGGACAAGTGCATTAATATAAACAAGTTATTTGATTTACTGCTGGAAGTTATTTTGCAAATATTAGAGCTGCTAATCAACACCTTCTGACCAATCAGAATTGAGCATTCAACAGCACTGTGGTATAATTCAAAATAATGAGACCAAGAAGACATTTAACACGAGTTCCTCGATCAGTCTCTCCGGGATTTTACGATAGCAGAAATGAACGCAAAATCAAGGAAACTCCACAATATTCTGAGGAGCTTGCAATTTTTCTAAATTACCGCAGATCTGGGCCAAGACGTGCCACGTGACATCATCACAATGCACATTCAGCCAAAGCCCTCTCGATTCACGTGCAGCGATCGTGAGTACAGCTTAAAGGTCTCATTTTCCAACAAATATCACTTCCAAATATTGTGCAAAGCAATTTTGTCGAGTAGTTTTCCGCCAAAAAAAATAAAAATCTGCAAATTGCAGATTATTGGCCGCAACAATCACAAAAAATACCTCTACAAAATCCTGTACGGACTGTTTTATATATTTTATAAGTAATAAAAATATTGAAAATTGTACGTTAATGTTTTAATGGTGCAATAAACAAATGTCTGTTTCTGAATGTGATGTAGATGTGGACTTTAGTTCCACTTGCTTCAGGTCTCCTAATTATTCTTTTAGATTTTTCTGATTTTCTCTGGCATTTTTTTTTTTTTTCATTATTTGTATATTTAATTATGTTATTTATTATTGTTGACATCTTTGACACCTTTTTGAAATTTTCATTCCTTAAATAAGACTTAACAAGGTAAATATTAGACACTTGAATGAGAAACATTAACTAGATGTGAATATTTAAGATAGAGAGTGTGTTGTCATGGGGTTTCAACAGGAAAACACCTATAAATCTACACGGTATTTGATTTCATCGGTAAGATGCCGGGGGATTTTAGGGAAATTTAGGGATTTTATACCCGAAAACTAATTAAGCTGCAAAATCTAAACCGGTTGCATGTCTGGACAAGGGAAATCCATTACTGGGATTCTGCAAGAGTGAAAATCACAGAGAATTCTGTAGGTGTTGCTTGGAAATGTATTAAAGAGGCCATAAGGAATTGTAATATATTGTTGGTTTACTTTATTTTTTTTACTAACAATATATTGTTAGTTTGCATTGAGCTGCTCTGCTCCTTGGTATAATGACAATCTGCACACTAGAAAGGCTGCTTGTCGGAAAATAGAGCGTAAATGGCACCTTACTGGCTTGAATGTCTATTATCAAGCTTGGAAAGATGTTCTGGGTGATTACAGAGCATTGATTTAGACTGAAAGATTGTCTTATTTCTCTCAGATTATTGTAAGCAATCAAGGAAATCCAAGACATCTGTTCCAAACTATAAATAGATTGCTTCAGGTTAATGCTGTGACCACCTTGCCTGTTTCTCAGCAGCTATGCAATTCTTTTCTTCAGTTTTTTTTTTAATTCTAAGATTGATAATGTTCACAAACAATCTGATTCCACCGCTTCACTCCATCTGGGTTTGCTGGTGTTTCTTTCATTCATTTCTCACAGCTTGATTCAGTGGCTCTCACAAGGGAGATGTCTAGCATGAAATCTACCACTTGCTTGCTTGATCCTATTCCCACAAACCTATTTAAATCTTGCTTCGATGTTAGGTGCCCTGCTGTCCTCAGTATTGAAAATGATTCATTGGAGACTGGGGTGGTTCCAGCAGCATTCAAGATCGCTGCTGTAACACCTGTGCCAAAAAATTAAAATGCTGCCCTGGATGATTTTAACAATTTTAGTCCAATCTCAAATCTTCTGTTTTTGGCAAAAATACGTGAGCATGTTGTTGCCTCTCAATTGTGTAATCATCTTACAATTAATAACCTCTTTGAACCCCTTCAATCAGGTTTTCCTAAATTTTACAATACCAAAATGGCTTATGTCAAAGTTACCAATTACTTGTTGATGGCTTCTGATTCTGGAGCAACTTCCATTCTCATCCTTCTTGATCTTAGAGCTGCATACGATACTGTTGATCATCTTTTACTTACCTGCCTTGAAAGTTATTTTTGGTGTGCCAGGGAAAGTTTTAACCTGGTTTAAATCCTATTTTACTGACTGTTCCCAGTTCATGTTATTTAGAAATATTTCCAAGTATTTCTATGGGTGCTTACAGGTCTGAGATTAGCTCTGTACTCACTGGTGTTCCTCAGGGCTCAGTTTTAGGCCCGTTACTTTTCAATATTGATTTATCTCTACTTTGGTATCTGCTGCGATTGCTCAGCCTCCATTATCACTTTTATGCTGATGATACCCAAATCTATATACACTCAAGATCTGGTGAAAACCTTGATGTTTGTTTTCTTTCTGAGAAAAAAAACATGGCTGGATACTAATTTTCTTTGCCTGAATAGCGGTTAAACCGAAGTTTTTTCTCAAAGCTGGTCCACTGCCTCTGTTTGTTGATGGCTCTGTTTTGGAGACTCGAAGTAAAATGAGGAACCTTGGAGTAATTTTTGCCAGTCTTAGATTTGATTCTTTTGTACAGAGCACTGTTAAAGCATTTTTTTCACCTCAGAAATATAGCAAGACTGCGCCCTATGCTAAACCTCTCCATAGATGAAAAGCTGATAAACTCATTTGTTGTCTCGCAGATAGATTACTCTAACGCCGCTTTAACCAAAGTTTCTAAATCCACATTCAATAAGCTCCAATATGAAAACTCTGCTGCCCGAATCCTGACTGGGACCAGGAAATACAATCATATTACTCCTGTTTTCGAGTCCTTGCACTGGCTCCAGGTCAGGTTCCATGTTGATTTTAAAATGATGATGCTGATATACAAAGCATTACATGGCTTGGCTCCTCATTATTTATCTGCTTTGTTAATCCCTTACACCCCAAATCGCAGACTGCGCTCCTCAGAGTCTAATTTGTTGTCCACAAACCCGCTTAAAACCTCTGAGTGACGGGGCTTTTTCTGTCTCTGCTCCTTCCCTTTGGAACTCTCTTCCTCGTGAACTTAGGGAAGCTCAGACCTGTGACATTTTTAAAGCTCAACTCAAGACACACTTTTTAAAACTAGCATAAGCTTGCTGATGTTTGCTTTTATTTTTTTTATTTTTCTATGTACTGCTTATTTTGTGTACAGTGCTTGAGAAGCTGCTTTTAAAGGCCCTCTATAAAATAAAGTTATCATTATTATAAATTATTATTATTATTAATTTTATTATTATTATTATTATTATTATTACATTTATTTGACTTTCTAAGTCATCACGTGAGAGTACTTAATGTATGCATTCATTGGACTCCAGTTTTATGTCAGCTCTAATTATTACATTGTTTCAAGATCTCAAATTTTGCATGTGTACTCAGATTGTGAACTTTATACAGTCCCCGCTGAAAGTACTGGAATGGCAAGGTTGGTCTTAGCCCTGGGTTTCACCTGTGAAGTCTGCATTTGTTGTTAAAAAGAATAAACCAGCATAAAGCTCAGGGAGCTGTCTATGGGAGAAAAGCAAGCTATTTTTAATATGAGAAAAGAGGGGAAATCAATTAGAGGCATTGCACAAGCATTCAACATAGCCAGTACAACAATTTGCAATGTCTTGAAAAAGAAAAGAAACCATTGGTGAACTAACACCCAAACATGGAGCAGGTCAGCCAAGGAAAATGACAACAGCCGATGATGAACATTGTGAGAGCTGTGAATAAAAACCCCAAAAACAACAGTATGTGACATCAACAACCTCATGGGCAGGGCTGAAGGTATCACAATCCACTATTTGAAGAAGCCACTCATCAGCAGTAAGAGTCAGAAAGCCAGATTGAAATACAGAGATGAGCCACAAAAGTTCTGGAATCAAGATTAATCTCTACCGAAGTGGAGGTAGTGTCATGGCTTGGCTTGCATGGCTGCTTCTGGAACAGGCTCTCTAATCTTTATAGATCATGTAACTCATGATGGTAGCAGCAGAATGAATACAGGAGTCTACAGAGCTGTCTGCCCATTTACAGAGAAAGGCATCCAGTCTAATTGGGAGGAACTTCATCATGCAGCAAGACAATGAAGATTCCAAAACAGACTGCCAACTCAACATAGGACTTTATCACAGGGGGAAAGTGGAAGGTTTTAGACTGGCCAAGTCAATCGTCAGCGCTTAACTCAATTGCGCTGCAGTTCACTTCCTAAAGAGGAGACTTCATATTTTATCCACAACATTGGTGGACTCTGGAGGGAAACAGTCTAATTACTCGTTTAATCTCATATGAAGCTCCTCTAAGTGCCAGCGAATCTTTTCCAACCAGAATTCTGTTAACTTTTTGTTATACCAGGACAGATGGCCAACATTTTATATAGCATCATTTCTTTTTCTCTTTTTGAGGTACACATTCAGTCTTCCTGGCCATCATCCAGAGAAAAGAAGGACTTTTTGTTCTTCTCTAAAAGCAGACATGTTGCTTAAGAAAAAATACAATTTTGTTTGTAATCTCCAGGATTTTACTTTGCATGAGCCCAGTGTGAGCGTTCAAAATTGCTCCTGACAGCATGAGCAAGAAAATGAAAATTGAGTTTGTTAAAGCAAAAATTGCTTGGCTTTTTTCTCACCTGTACAAAATGTTCTCCTAAAAACCACAAACACCACAAAATGTACAAAAGCCTTCTTTCTAGGCAAGTTCATTATGAATAATGGCTTGCTTTTAAAAAATAAAAGCATCCCAATAATGTGCATTCTCCCTGTCCACCAAAGGTCACTCAACGAAAAACATTGGCGATGACGACGAATGAGGCTGACCTTCTGCCCGTATAGATGAAGCAGTGGAGTGAAGCTGCCATTAACACAGACCAAGACGCAGAAATGCAGAATCAATCGAGGACTATGCTTTTATGATGGAGTCGGCTCTGATTTACTGAAGCAATAAAGCCTCTCGGAGAGGCCGTGTGGATTGCCAATGACTGAGAAGTAGTCTATTGTTTTACTGAAGTTTCACATAGTTCTATTACTCACTTCCCTAGCTCAAACTACTTTATGAGTGTGTGACAGCAATAAAACAAGAATACCTGCACCACTTTCCATTCCTCATGTCACACTAGTCACAGAAAGGTTGGTTTGAAAGAAATCCTACACACACGCAATTTCAACACTGGTATTTTATATATAGTGTGGGCGAGAATATATACAGGTTCAGAGTGATGTTCATTCACTGTTCTGCAAAATGGTAATACATTTTTTAAATGTTTTTTTTTTTATTTAGTAATGCTCTGAATAAGCTATTAGAAGACACAACAATAACTGAATTTACAGAAATGAACCATTTCAAAAGTTTACATACCTTCTATTCTAATGCTGTGTGTTGTTACCTGGATGATCAACAACTGTGTTTATGTTTTGTGAGAGTTGTTCATGAGTCCCTTGTTTGTCCTGAGCAGTTAAACTGCCCACTGTTCTTAAGAAAAATCCTCCAGGTCATGCATATTCTTTGCTTTTCCAGCATCTTCTGCATATTTGAGCCCTTTCCAGCAGTGACTATATGATGATGAGATCCGTCTTTTCACACTGAGGACGACTGAGGGACTCGTACACGACTATTACAAAAGGTGCAAACATTCACTGATGCTCAAAATGGCAACACGATACATTAAGAGCCAGGGGGGTTTAAACTTTTGAACAGGATGATCGGTGTAAATTGGTACTATATATATATATATATATATATATATATATATATTAATTATTAACAATATGTAGATTCTGTGTGCCCTGCGATGGACTGGCACCCTATCCAGGGTGTACCCCTCCTTGTGCCCGATGCTCCCTGGGATTGGCTCCAGGTTCCCCCGTGACCCTGAAGAAGAAGTAAGCGGTAGAAGATGGATGGATGGATGTAGATTCTGCAAGGCATATGCAAACCTATAACCTCAAATGCATTATTATTATTATTATTATTATTATTATTATTATTATTATTATTAGGTGCACAGTGCCTTAGTGGTTAGCACGTTCACCTCACACCTCCAGGGTCGGGGGTTCGATTCCTGCTGCGGTCCTGTGTGTGCGGAGTTTGCATGTTCTCCCCGTGCTGCAGGGGTTTCCTCTGGGTACTCCGGTTTCCTTCACAGTCCAAAGACATGCATGGTAGGCTGATTGGCATGTCCAAAGAGTCTGTAGTGTATGAATGGGTGTGGGAATGTGAATGTGATTGTGCCCTGCAATGGATTGGCACCCAGGGTGTACCCTGCCTTGTGCCCTATGCTCCCTAGGATAGGCTCCAGGTTCCCCGTGACCCAATAGGATAAGCGGTATAGAAGATGGATTATTATTAATATTAATATTATTATTAAGTTCTCAATTTCAAGGGTCGCAATGGATCTGGAGTCCATCCCAGGAACACTGGGCACAAAGAACCCTGGATGGGATGCCAATCTACTGCAGGGCACCATGCACACACACACACACACACACACACACACACACACACACGCACACACACATGTACACCTTGAGGAAGTTTATCTTATCCAGTCCACCTACTGGCATGATTTTGTTAGGTGGAAGGAAGCTGGAGAACCTGGAGGAAACCTACCAGACAGAAACCTGAGCTCAGTGTTGAACCAGGACAGCTGTTAAAGTTTAAACTCAAATTCAGTTATAACGTTGACTGCTAAAAATATCACTGCAGACCATTTTTAAGTAATCTTAAGCAGACTATACTCAAACACATTCAGTCCCTTTCAAAAGTATTGGAACAAGGCCAGGTCTTATGTTTGTGCTAACCACTGAAGTCATTTGGGTTTGAGATCAAACGATGAATATGAGATTTCAGCTTCCATTTCCATCTATATGAAAAGCCAATTAGCAAACAATCGAAATGAGGTTGTTCCATCTTCTGACATATTTTGTTTATTTTAGTGTTTTAGTAAAGAGTGTGCAGTGTGTGTATATGCATTTGTGTGTTATGCATGGTGCTTTTTTTTTTTTCTCTCTAATTGCTATGAATTGCTCTCAGGTGCATCATTGGCCATGTGTACAGTGATTTGTTCCAGCTCGACAATCTGCTACCACACATAGTACACATGGTGTTTTCTCTGTGCGTGTCTATGTAGGTTAACTACTCGCTGTGTTATAGCAGATTTATAGTCAGACTTGTGTGCCTCATTATTCATTTCATATCACCAAACATTGCTCCAGGGGACAGTCATACTTTCAGAAACACTTTGTGGTAATGGGATGCATCAGTGGATGGATGGAGAAGGAGAACTGGAGTCTGGTGGAGAGCTTTGTTGGATGGTGTGAAGAAAATTACCTACAGCTTAAAGGAAAAATTCACCCTCAATGATTTGCATACTAATCTTTCTAATTAACGTGTGATATTCGGTGGCATCAAGATTCTTTCATTGACCCAGTTACCTTCAAGCCTAACCCTAGGTCTATTTTCAGTTTGGTTAACGGTTTTCTTCATAACCCACAATGCCGTTTGACTACCTGCTGATCATGGTGCCAGTGGGAATTAGCTTTTGCTTCATCTCTGCCTAAAGAAAGCAATGCAGCGGCACTTTGATCCTTTATTATGTCCAGCTCTCTCACTTCCTCATCTGTACACTCCGCTCTAACAGATCAGTTTCCAAAGCTTCAACTTTCATGCTAGGTACCACCAGCAACACGTAGCATACTAACTAGACCAGCAGGTCTCTATACTTGGATAAACACTATGACATTCCATGACATTCTTTAATAAATACAATCATAATAATTAAAATTGTTGGAATAATGTGCTCTTATTGGAAAATAAACAGTGATGAGATGGCGTGAAGTATGAATATACCAAATATAGTGTTATATACAGAATATACAGAAGATAGTGTTATATACAGAATATACAGAAAAAGTGTTCTATACAGAATATAGTGTAATATACAGAATGTAGTGTTATATACAGAATATAGTGTTATATACAGAACATAGTGTTATATATTTTATATACTTTCTAACTGGAAGTACAAGAATATAGTATTATATACAGAATATAATATTATATGCTTTATATACTTTCTAACCGGAAGTACAAGAATATAGTGTTATATACAGAATACAGTGTTATATACAGAATATAGTATTATATGCTTTATATACTTTCTAATCGGAAGTTTAAAAATATAGTATTATATACAGAAAAGTGCTATAACTTAGTATGTACAATATGTACAGTGGAGAACAATATGCAATATAATATACAATGTGAAAATATAAAAAATGTATAGAGGAGTATTGTACAGAGCAGTATGAGTGTAAAGTGCCATTAGAATGGGGCGGCTGTGACTCAGGTGGTAGAGCAGGTTGTCCGCTAATCGTAGGGTTGGCGGTTCGATTCCCGGCCCACGTGACTCCACATAGCGAAGTGTCCTTGGGCAAGACACTGAACCCCAAGTTGCTCCCAATGGCAAGTTAGCGCTTTTCATGGCAGCTCTGATACGATTGGTGTGTGAATGGATGAATGAGACACAATGTAAAGCACTTTGGATAAAAGCGCTATATAAGTGTGCCATTTACCATTTAGAATGGAGGTGCGGAGTTCGGCAGGGTCACAGCCATGGGTAAGAAGTTTTAGTTCAGCCACACTGGAGGGTTTTCAAACATGAACTGCCTGTTTAAAGTCCTGCTACATCCCCACACCATCACACTTCCACCACCATGCTTGACTGCAGGTATGACATTTTTTTTTTGTGGAATTCGGTGGTTGGTTTACACCAGATGTAACGGGACCCCTGTCTTTCAAACAGTTCCATTTTCGACTCCTCAATCCACAGAACATTTTGAGGATCATCAAAGTGTGTTTTGGGAAAATGCAGACACGTCTTCTGGGTTAGCAGTGGTTTTTACCTCTCCACACGTCCATGGATGCCATTTTTGCCCAGTGTCTGATAGTGGAGTCATGAACAGTGACCTTTATTGATCCAAGAGAGGCCTGTAGATCCTTTAATGTTGTCCTTGGCTCTTTTGTGACTTGCTGCATGAATCGTTTCTGTGCTCTTGGAGGAATTTTGGAAGGTCGGCCACTTCTAGGAAGTTTCACTACTGTGCAGAGTTTTTCCATTTGGAGATAATGTCTCTCACTGTGATTCTTTGGAGTCCCAGAGCCTTTGAAATAGCTTTGTAACCCTTCCCAGACTGATGTATGTATCACCTCTTTCCTCATCATTTCTGGAATTTCTTTCAACTTTGGCGTAGTGTGTTACTGGGTAAGATCTTTTAACCAACTTCATGCTGTTGAAAAAGTTCTATTTAAGTGTTGATGTGATTGAACAGGGTTTGCAGTAATCAGGCCTGGTTGTGTCTCGTCCAGCTGAACCCCGTTATGAATGCAGATTCATAGATTTGGGGAAATACATTTTCACACAGGTCCAGCTGGTATTGGATAACTTTTTTGCTTCAATAAATAACATTATCATTTAAAAACTGTATTGTGTGTTTACTCAGGCCGCCTTTATTTTATATTGTATTTCGTTTGAATTTCTGAAACTATTCAGTATGAGATATACACAAAAACAGAAGAAATCAGGATTGGGCAAATACATTTTCAGAGCACTGTACTTACTTTCCTGGGTTAAATTTTCTATTATTTTGCAAGTGCGCACAAAACTAGGAAAAAAAAGAAAAAAAAAAGAATGAATGTTTACTTGAACCGACTGCATACTAAAGTGGAGGCAAGGTTGCTGAACTCGTTTTGCATATGCAGTTGCAGAATTTTAAACTGATTTAATTTCAAGCGTTATGGATGGTTTGATTTCAGTATTTCTTGTTTTATGTTGGCTTTAAGGCCTAAGGCTATTGTATTATGAAATGTTTTGGAAGATTAAGTGTTTCTGTCAAGTTTTCTCGGTTCACCCTCAGTCAGGTATATGGTGTGCGTGTGTGTGTGTGTGTGTGTGTGTGGAGTTCTGCATCTGGTTGGCCCTGTTAACTGTGTTAGAAGTCATTATTAAGTATTAATGATAACGATTAGCTAATGTGTATTTTTTACAGTGGTGAGATTTACAGTATGTAGTTCAATCAGCTCAAATTTGAGAATAATATACTTTTTGTTTTTTGGTTTTTTAAAGAAAATCGCTAGATTATTTTACGTACATTTCTCATAGGAATCTTGCTGCCATGTCAACTTTAGTTAAAATAAGCTTAGTTAAATTTACTAAGAATGTATGTGTGGAAATTGTTAGCACACGTTTCATGAGTGCATTTCACTCCAGTATTTATTTATTTTATTTTTTCACTGTATACACGTTCGCACATACATTTATGTGGGGGAAACATTTAATAAATAATTAATCCTCATTTAAAAGTGGCTCTAATTTAAATTCAGTTTGTAGTATGCTATTGTTTTGATAAATACAGAATATCTGCAACTCTGTGCATCCATGCTATTATGTTCTGGCAAGATTTACAACAAAGGCAATCTGTGAAAATGTTTCTACTAAGGATGCTATTCTCTCTCTACAGCTTCGGAGTCTTTCCAGATGAAAGCGTGCACTGGGAGAAGCAACAACTAACTCTTGGCTTTTATTCACTTATTCTGTTTGATATCTGCAGAGCATGAAAGCTGTGCTGAGAGCATGATATGTGGAATTCAGCTCCAGAGGTGGTGTGTAACCGGCAAACAACAAAGCTCACAAACAAACACAGTGGAGGTAGAAGAGAGGAGGGGGGGACAAAAGGAAAGGGGACGATGGTATAAGCTCAAACTGTTTTATTACATTGCCATCTTGCGGCAAAAATGAAATTATAAAAAAGGATGCTATGTGTGCTTACGATAGATTGAACATAATGTACAGAATGTTAGTGTGCAAAACACATCAGTGTGTTCATCGCTATACTGTGTGCATTACAGATGGATTATTTTGATGTAAATTAACACTTGGCTAACATTAACACTTATGTGGTTTGTGAATGAGTTCATAGGGCAGCTAAAACAAATCCCTTTAAATTATTAAAACTAAGCTTGTCAGCTAATTCACCAAAAAAATAAATAAATAAAATAAAAACATTTTCATGTCAAGTCGGGGACACAGCAGATTTATTGTGTTCAGCAAAGCATTCATAACACAATTAAATGCGTATGCTACAGAAGCATACTGAATTGTTTGGGATTATTTTGGATTATTTGGGGGTACTTTAATAATTGGGAAATTCTAGAACTTTTTGGGCTTTAGGTTCATTTGTAATACTGGTTGGCTTGTGAAAGAGTTCATAGAACAGCTAAAACAAATCCATTTCAATTATTAAGACTAATCTGGGAGCACTCTCAGTGGCGGTCGCAAACCCAGATAAAATGTCAGTAAAGGCGCCTAGGGTAAAACCTGTGCCAATTCAAATAGGCAAACCAATGATATCTAATGACTGACACCCTGTCCAGGGTGTACCCCGCCTTGTGCCCGATGCTCCCTGGGATAGGCTCCAGGTTCCCCGTGACCCTGAAAAGGAGTAAGCCGAAAGAACAACTACTACTACAGCAGCATGCTACTATAGACAACACAAAGCAAAAAATGTGAGGGGGCATTCCACATATGAGATAATTACAATAAGATTAAAACACAACGGGAGTTAGGGGCAAAGATGGATTACCAAACAGGACTATTGGCCACAGACCCAGAGGCCCAAGGAGTCAAGGGGGCTCCAAAGCCAGAGCCTCCATGTAAAGTCACTCTTATTAACTACCCTGAGAAACTATCATTGTAAATTTCTAATAATAAATTTATACAAATTTATACATTCCTTAGCGGTTAAGGCTCTGGGTTACTGATCGGAAGGTCGGGGGTTCAAGCCCCAGCACTGCCAAGCTGCCACTGTTGGGCCCTTGAGCAAGGCCCTTAACCCTCTCTGCTCCAGGGGTGCTGTATCATGGCTGACCCTGCACTCTGACCCCAACTTCCTGACAGGCTGGGGTATGCGAAGAAAACAATTTCACTGTGCTCTACTGTATATGTGACCAATAAAGACTCATTACTCATTATATTTCTGTAAAGCTGCTTTGTGACCATGTTAAAAGCGTTATACAAATCAAATCGAACTGAATTGAACATTACTCCATCAAAGTGAGTGCTTATCACTTTAGTTTTCTGTAGGACTTTGGGGGCCATATTCTCTGTATTTTTTTGTCATTGTACAGCCTTTGTTGCATTTCCTTTCACCTCGATTTCATTCCATGCATTCCATTACAGCATTTGGCAGAGCAACTTACAGTTATCTCAATTATACAACTGAGCAGCTGAGGGTTAAGGTCCTTGCTCAAAGGCCCAACAGGGGCAGCTTGGCAGTGCTGGTATTTGAGCTCAGTACCTTCCAATCAGAAGTCCAACATCTTAACCGCTGAGCTACCACCAATTGTACATAATTGAATCTTGTGTGTTTTAAAAAAAAAAAAACTGTGTTGTCTAACATCATGCCTTGTCTATAGCAGAGGGGTGGGGGACGTGTTGCTTATCTGTGCCCAGGGACTGAAAATTGTCTCATAATCCATCCCTGTTTCGGGACACAATGTTTTAGGTGGTGTGATGAGACCGGATGTGAAGCACAGTTACATTTTACCACACCAAAGTTGATTATTTTCCTCTAACAGCATGTCCTGAAGTGTTTTATTCCTCTTACACCACAGCAATTCTCCAGTGATTAAACTGTTTTTATGTATTAAGGTGCAGCATGTCGTACATTTTTTTTTAACAGTTTACATTTCGTTTAATGTTGTGGAACATACATGAAACAAGATAGTTCCTGTTATCGCTTACGTTATAGCAGCTAAACTGTTCTTCCCTCACCTGCCGCTCTTTTTCTCTCTCTTTTGAAGTAATTGAGACAAAAAAAATAATAAAAAAAATACAGCGGAACCACAAAACCGAAAGTGTTCCATCCTGAAGACTTTCCTGTGGAGGACAATTTAAAATGATAGCTTTACATTACGAATGCTGACACATTCCTTGCATTTTCTTACAGAAAACTTCACCATATCACTTATTATACATTTTAATTAATTAACCATTTTTTTAAAGTTATATATTATAGATGTAATATATGTGGAGCATCCACCATATTACATTTGAATTAGCTGTTACTATAGAAACGATAACCTATCAGAATGAACGCATTTATATAAACCTGGGATTTCAATTACATGGCATGTAGACTGGAGAACAAGGTTGTGCAGACTGACAAATATATGTGCTGGTTCCATATAAAGATAAGAATACAATGTGGTACAGTGTAAAATCATACACTTTCAGTAAAATATACAGTGCAGTATAGAATGATGTAGTATGTACTGTCAGAAAAAAGGCCCCAAACTGCACCTTCACGTATCCATCCATCCATCCATCTTCTATACCACTTATCCTTTTCAGGGTCACGGGGAACCTGGAGCCTATCCCAAGGAGCATAGGGCACAAGGCAGGGTTTCCTCCCCCAGTCCAAAGACATGCATGGTATGCTGATTGGCATGTCCAAAGTGTCCGTAGTGTATGAACGGGTGTGTGATTGTGCCCTGTGATGGATTGACACCCCGTCCAGGGTGTACCCCGCCTTTTGCCCCATGCTCCCTGGGATAGGCTCCAGGTTTCCCCGTGACCCTGTGTAGGATAAGAGGTATAGAGAATGGATGGATGGATGGTTAATAAATTGAAAATTGTAATCACTGACAAATTGCTGGTGTATAAGATATGCTTTGGAAAGTGCTGTTGTAGGAAATACTCCACTTCCTGGTGGTAACGCATCACACTGCCCCATCGTGGATTATTTTCCTATAATAATATGCCTTATTATATCTTACATAAATTCACTCTTACATTCACTTGCAAATGGAAAATATTACGTTTAGCTGCACCAGAAGAGCACAGAGTGGATTACTGCTAGAGGAAGTGGTTAAGGAAAGGCAGTCAGTGAGAGCGTTTCCTTTTTCTTATACGCCTTCAAGGGATGAATTTAACCCCAATCATCCACGGGGAGTTGGAGTACATCTTCTAGACACTTAATGTCAAAATCCAAATGGGTTCTTCTGGACTTGTCACAGGGACGGGTATGTAACCTTGTATAAAATGACTGAAGTCTCCTTCTTCTGCCAAACAACAACAACAACAACACACACACACACACACACACACACACACACACACATACACACACACACACAGTGTAGAACAACATAAGATTATGATCTTTCCTCTGATGTCCAGACGTCCGTATAAATGGGTCAGACTGCAAAATCTAGATCCATCACATGATGAGTTGCTTGGGACATGAGAGACTTTTATTAGAGCTCAGTGAAAACACACACACACACACACACACACACACACACACACACACACACACACACACACACACACACACACACACACACACACACAATGTCATCACTGCACACTCTATCTGACCTGTGTGTATCTATAGTATACTCTCTCTCTCTCTCTCTCTCTCTCTCTCTCTCTCTCTCTCCACATGGGGTAGTGTCTGACGGACATGCATCATTACTCAGCATCTGGCACACTCTCTATATCACTTCATTAGGCAAGATGGGCTCTTTTTCAATTGTTAAGAGGATGTGCAGTCTCCTTGTCCAGCTCATAAATCATGGTGAGGACTCACTTCGTGTCTTTAAAGAACTGTCAGTATGCTGTCTGTCTGTGGTCCTGGTGATGGACTGGACTGATATTAATAGGGGGGTTTCATTGCAGATAAAATATGTAAAATATCAACATATTATATTTTAATTTGATTCGCTTTTCTGTACTGGTATGCTGTGCATGGAGGGCCAGATGTGTACATTTTGTGGGCTGGAACGTTGAAGAAAATACATCGGGGGGAGGGGGGGTTAAGAACTAAAATAGAAATGATTTGTTGTCCAGAATTTGCATCCTGAATTTTATCCTGTTGCCAAGCTAAATATATCAAAAACCATCCAAAACAAATCGAAGATGTGTTACTGTAGACCCAAGCATTCCTTTCATCACTGTCATGATAAGCATGGCCACCAGAGGAGCCACCACATGGACATGCTTTCAACTGTGTTGCCAGATTGAGCAAAAACCACTCAATTAATTATTTTTTTATTATTTATTTATTATTATTATTTTTTTAATTATGTCAGGCTTAGAAATGTTTTCCCAAAAAATATGGTAGGGTTTGTCAATGAAGCCTCATCATACATCTCATCTGTCAGGCCACCACCCTTCTGAGACCTTCATCATCCTTTACTCCAGGAAATGATGTCACTGATGTGTGTTTAGATAAGTCATGTGAAAGTTCAGTTCAACTTGGTCATGATAGAGGCAGGCTGTATGGATTCTGCATCTACAGCAGGTGTAAGTGGTGTGAAATAAAATAAATCACTACATCTATGCATATGTAGCCTACTCTTAGTTTTTAAATGGTTTGGCAATACATTTATAAATACAGCACGTGTACACTATATGTTACCAGTGGAATACCGGTATGGTTAGCAAACTAGCTAACAGCTAATATGACAGTGTACGCTAAAATATATTTGTAAGGTGTATGTTAAAATAGCTTATAATAGGCACTATATAACCTGTGACCCTGCTTATCCATGCAATTATCCAGTCATCCAATCATGTGGTAGCAGCTCGATGCATGAAATCATATGCAGACACAGTACAAACGCCACAGACATGAGAAAAACATGGACACCTCAATTAAAGGGTGTGTTTTGTAGCTCTAACTTATGTCTCGGATGTTCCACAGCATTAAATGTAA
Organism: Ictalurus punctatus; assembly: GCF_001660625.3. Lineage (NCBI taxonomy): Eukaryota > Metazoa > Chordata > Actinopteri > Siluriformes > Ictaluridae > Ictalurus > Ictalurus punctatus. The sequence goes on from NC_030416.2 coordinate 31,638,419, forward strand.
CTTTAAAGTGTTAAAATTTATTAAAATGAATACATGGAACATTGTAAACCGCTGTAGTATAAGGGGAATAAAGCACTGTGCTGTCATATGAAAATAATGCAGTCCCCCCTCTTTAAATCTTTAATGGACAAGTTGGTCTTCTTTCACATTGGTTAATGGTTTCATCATCAAGACCCTGCTGGAAAAATAAAATAGAAACCATCAATGAAATTTTTCTAATGGTTTCCACTACAAATACCATTACAAACCATCAGCTGTTCATCATTAAAAACCATTACCAAACGGTTTACATTAATGTAGTAGGACGTATTAAGGATGTAAGTCCTTAATGGTATCCAATAATCATGACATGCCACCAACAGAAACCAACGAATAACCAGTATTGACCCACAGGGACCTTTACAGGTTTCATTAAAATCAATACAATTTCCATTATAACCATTAAAACCATTACATATATTATGAGTGTTTCTATTGTTTGTTTTTTTGAAGCAGGGAGGTGGCTTAATGGCTAGCACGTTTGCCTCGCATCTCCAGGATTGGGGGTTTGAATTCCACCTGTGTGCGCAGAGCTTGCATGTTCTCCACATGCTTTGGGGGTTCCTCCGGGTGCTCCGGTTTCCTCCCCCATTCCAAAGTCATGCGTTGTAGGCTGATTGGCATTTCTAAATTGTACATAGACTGTGAATGTGTGTGTGATTGTGTAGGCTCCAGGCACAATCGACCAGGGTGTCCATCGCCTTCTACCATGGGTTCTCTATGATAGGCTCCAGGTTCCCTGTGACCCTGTGTATGATGAGTGGATGGATGGAACCTGAGTGACCTGAGAGGGTATTTTACCTCCATCAATCTGGCAACCGGGCTCGGTGTCCAAACAGAAGCTCGGAGCTGTAATGTGGCGTTGAAGCGGAGCAGAAAGGCGTGCTGTTAGAAACACCGCGCTTTCTCTCTTTCTCTCTCTTGTTTCAGCAGGATGTGGGCAGCTTGTACGGAAATGCTTTCCAACTGGACAGGAGTTAAGTTTGAGACGCGATATCTGATAAATGAGTAGTCAGATTAGCGGTGAGTAGGACTTTATGAGAACTCTGTATCAGTAGTGTGATATGTGAAGATAGTTGAGTGTTATCATTTCCTCATGGCTACAGCTGGCTGCTAGCTGGGTTAGTTAGCACTAGCACTAGCTTAGCCAAGCCACTGTAACATTACTCTCACCACTGCGGCGTGTTTACTTTATTACTGTCTGCTGAAATAAACCAGAGAGCCAGTGAAATACTTACTTTCCCCCCTTTTTTAAAGTTTAATTTAGTCTCATTTCCCCTTCAGAAAAGGCTGAGTAAGCTAACACTGGGGTCATTTTGGAGTGAAAAAGTTGCTAGCTAGAGCTAGCTTGTTTTCCATCTTACTTAGCAAACCTGTTATTTGGTCAGTAGTTTACCTTATTTACTATTATCATGTTACACGCAGGTGTCCCTTTGGGTAAAAGTGTTGTAATTACAGTATCGGGTTAAGGTTTGACTGTGTGATTAATATTCATGCAAGGTCACTGTGATGTATTATTTATTCTGTATCATGTGAAATAAATGTAGTTTAATCTCATGTCAAATAGCAGTCAGTTTTGGCGAGTGCTTCCTGGAAGCCGCTTTTCTCTGTTTTGTAGCCTGTTAATGTGTTCGTTATTTTTCGTTATTTATTTGTTATTTTTCTTTAGGGTCAGGAGCGTTCTTAAACTTTATTTTAAAGCTGCAATAAGCCATATGTTTCACTTCTTACTAGTACAAATGTGGAAAATGATGTAGAAATGGTCGTGTGTGTTTATTTATATATATATATATATATATACACACACATTGTATTTATAATATATAGTATGTATATGTATGTCTATATATCATACGTGTGTGTATATATATGTGTATGTATGTATGTATATATATATATATATATATATATATATATAAATACAATGTGTGTATATAATATATATATATATATATATATATATATATAAATACAATGTGTGTATATAATATATAGTATGTATATGTATGTCTATATATCATACGTGTGTGTATATATGTGTGTATATATGTATGTATATATATATATATATATATATGTATGTATATATATATACACACACACACACATTATTTTATATATGTGTATATACATATGAGTGTGTATATATGTGTGTGTATGCATATATGTGTGTGTATACATATATGTACATGTGTGTTTAAGCCTCAGAATTCATGTACAAAGCTGAGAAAAATCAAGCTGTCTATAAAGTAGTTTATTTGTATTTGGATTATCCTCATGTCAGTCATTTTATAGACACGCCCCAATCGAAAACTGTCACAAATTATTTCTCCAGTGGGAATTAGTAGAAATTATAGTGCTGCTGTTTTCTTTTAACTTCGCAGTGCTTACCTGTAAATAAACACACAGTCCAAAGGATAATGATTATTAGAACATCAATTTAAAAAAAAAAAAAAAGGACAACCTTTAATTGTTATATTATTACATTAAAGTGGGAACGAGCAGTCAAACCTTTTTTCGCAATGCGAGGTGGCCTCTGCGTAGAAAACCGACAAGTTTGGCACTTTCACCGTAACTTTCTCCAAGTAGGACAGAGAAAAATACCGCCATGGCTGATCCAGATGGAAATAATGTCACGGAAGCGCACCTGTGAAATAGAAAATGACCTGAATAGGGCTGAAAACACCCACAGCATCAGGCGCTCTGCATTCACCGTGTTTAAGGAGAGGACTGCGCTTTTGCTTCATCTTGGGAGTCAGGAGATGAAGTTCAAATACGAAAATCTCATCATCCAACATAGATCACTCATTTAACCTGATACACACGGGAACATTGAACTTCTTTTCTTGTATTATATTCTGTATTATAAGTGACATTGACTACGTTTACATGGACAGCAGTAATCTAATTATTGACCTTATTCTGAATAAGACAATATTGTGATTAAGATGTTTACATGAGTCGCTTCTAGAATGTTCCTTTCATGTTCCCGTTGTACATGTTATAGACCATAGATCGATTTACCGCACGCGTCATTACGTCACCGCGCCACGCCGTCCGACGTCCCTCCAGAATTTCACGCATCGACATACAGTTGGTCTTCGTTATGGGACCGTATACAGTTCTGTGTTTTTATTTTGAATTTCACGAACGCTTCAAGTGCGGTTAATTATTTGTCATGCTGTACGTGCAAATAGACGACTGCTTGAAGCCGCGGGTTGCATCCCAAACCGCATACTTGCCTACTAAACAGCAGCCGAGATACATGTATTTCTCCTACTATATAGTAGGCAAGTATGCGGTTTGGGACGCAGCCGTGCTCTCTTGTTCACCGTAAAACGGTTGAGCGCTGCCGTGTGTGTACGTGTCCTGTCGCAAAATGCGGTGAAAACTCCCACACGACGTTAATAGTGTATTAAGGTGTGTACATGTCTGTAATGCATGTTGATTATGCAACTAAAACAGGAATACTATATTGCTGCCAAACTAAATTTCGTTGCCCGTGCAATAAAAGTGAAAGTGGTTTTATCTTATCTGAATCCTGCTTCCCATAAGTAAGTGCTAGCAAATTGTTAGTGTAGTAAAGTTCACATATTGTCTGTCACATTAATATTTTCACGAGCATATAGCCTGTTCTACACCAGCGTGGAGATTAAAAATAATAATAATAATAAACTGTAATGTGCGTTCTTGCACTAGTTTGTTAAATGTAATATGCAAACACCTGGAAATATTATCAACATAGTATATTATCACTGTATACATTCGCACAAATTTCGTTAGTCCGGTGAGATTTTCACTCGGATCCTTTGGTGCAGTTCGAACGTACCAGAGCGTGCGTTATGACACTAGCCTGGACTGGAATATCACCCAGGTACTATTCAGATTATGATCTTACTCTGCAAAATACAGCAGGAATATTGTATTATCTAGCGTTTCCTGCAAAAACTGACTTATTCTTTCTATTAAAAAGCCGCCCTGTGTGCCGCCGGTGTCTGATGTAAAGGTCGCTGTTTTAATTATAAATCAGATTTATGTGTATAGCTCTACCTTATGAATGATTTTTTTTTAAAAAAAAAAAAACCTCCTGCAGCCTCATCATTCATGAGAATCTATATATTTTATGTGTTCATTATATAGTTTGTAGTTTGATGTGTTTCTGTTTTCTTTGTTTTTGTCATTGAAAGGAGATCCGTTTGTTTGGCTCTGTCTGTTTATATTGTGCAAGGGCGCTCTAAATAAAATACATGTCCACTTAAGAGGATCAAATCGTGCACATTAAGAAAACACTTAGGGCTGGTAGAGGAGTGAGATTTGGCAGAGATGCTGCATTGGTTCAACACCGACGAGAGAAACAGTGAGGAGTGTGTAAAAGTGTTTAGACTGAATGTTATAAGCAGATTTTAGGTTAACTGCATCACTGATTCTGGTTACATCTGATTGTTTTATCTGGGTTGTGTGAACACGATTAGAGATTAGGTGTGTGTGTGTATATATGTGTATATAAGTAATCTATAATCTAGGGATGCACCGAACGTTCGGCAACCGAAGTTGTTAATAAGTGAAAAGGCCGAATAAATTTGACCGAACAATGACGTGTTTGATGACGCGACCAAATAGCCTAGCAACCAGAGTGAGACGCGCTAATGTCACGACCTCGACGAGGGGCCGCGCGCATGCACGAGCTACGTGCACAAGCCACGTGCTCTTCGGATGTTTACTGTGGACACGTGGGTTTGTTTTGTTTCTGTTCCGGAGTATTCTGTCACGTCGCGAGACGTAAGGGAATAGAGTACGGCAGCAGGTAAAGAAGTATTTATTTAAGGGCAGGCAGACAAATCCAAATCGTAATCCAAAAAACTTAGTCAAGACAGGCAAAGGGAATCAAAGTCGCGGTCACAGAAAACAGGGTCAAATCACAAAACAAGAAACACGAACTAGTGCTATGGACTGGGAGCGGAAACACCAGCGGGGACTAAATGAACTTATCTATAGTTTAAACTAACTAAATCTATCAAGGAACATAACATTAACAACGTATCTATCTATACTATATCTACTCTAATACTCCGCGAGGTGTACAGGGACGCGAGCGGTATATATCGGTATAATCACTTTTTAATGCACTTTTTAGTTGTAGGCTACAGAGTGTTCCATTCTTTCAGCAGTCAGTTATAGGCCTAACATCGGCTATTCAACGGGGGCTCAAAGATGACCACATCAAAATATTTTTATTTTACTCATTTATTTATTTAAAGTTATATTGTGCCTTGTCGGTAGCCTATGCCTGCTGGAATGAAAAAAAATGTTCAGTGTTAAATAAATATTTTGAAATTGTAGTTTTTGTAATTGATTTTTTTTTTCTTCTTTGAAAAGCAAGACAAAATAGTAAAAAGCACATTTTGACTATTTAATTTATGCAATGGTGAAAAACATGGCAAAATAAATGGAAAAACGTGTTCGGTATTTGGCCTTTGGCCAAGTTTGTCATTATATTCGGTTTCGGCCAAGAATTTTCATTTCGGTGCATCCCTACTATAATCTGTTTTTGATGGATAGATAGAGATTTTTTTTTTATTGCATTTGTGTTTTTGTACTTTAATTAAATTTCATAACTTAAGATTTTTAAAAATAACTTATGACTTTTTTTTTTTTTTTTTTATAAAAGTATATAACGGACAGGTATGGAACAAGAATGATCAGAAATGTTTCTGAACACTAGAACTACTTTGAACAAGAGAACTAGGCTGTAATACCGTGGACTATTTTACATGTAAAACATGTTGCATTACATTCGTTTTGCATTCTAAAACCATTCACATATTAAGAATGATGTAAATTGGGACAAAGGGCGCGTCGCATTAGTCATGTTCTCAAGTCATGTTTTAAGAGTCACCTCTTTTGGTTAAACATATTGAGAGAAAATAATTGGTGGCCAGATTAAAATATCTTTTGCAAGGACAGAACACCACATTTCGTGATTTGCTGACCAGCAGTCGAGGGCGAAAACACAATATGCTTTATTAATAAGAATAATAATAATAATAATATTATTATTATTATTATTATTATTATTATGAACTTTCTTTTAAAGACTTGCTGACTTTTTTTTTTTTTTTTTTTTTCCTTGAGTGCACAAGCATTAATGTGACAGTATTGTTATAAAGTTTGTTAGTAGAAGATAATGAACGTATACTTGTTCATTTCCCTTGTATTAAATATGTATTAAAAGACTTTACCAGGCCGTACAGGATTTCGCAGAGGTTTTTTGTCATCGCCGCGGCCGAAAATGCTCGATTTTTGTTGCGGCTTTTTAAAAAAAATTACGGTGCAACTTGCAGAGTTTTCCGTGGGGTTTTTTTTGCAGAAAATTGAACTGGCAAAATTGCGATCGCAAGAAATAGTTTTGCACGGCCTTTCCCATTGACATTTATTGGTAAATGAGACCTTTTTAGCTGTACACATGTTCGCCGCACGTGAAACGAAGAGGACTGAATACGTGTCGTGATGACGTCACGTGCCGCTTCTTGGCCACGATTTTGGGGCCTAGAAAACTAGGTTTCTGGAGACCAAGACATTGGAGTTTTTACTTACATATCCAGCGTTCTAACCAACGAATGTATGATTTCTTCACCCCTTTTGTTGTTTTTACACTTTGATTTTATGTGTATAATCTCTACACTCTTATGATTCAAGATCTCAAAAATGCATGATCTAAATCGTGTCTGTTATGATGAGTAACCTCTCCTAATGTGTCCTTTTGTCTCACAGTGCACTTAGGAGATAAAAGTCCACACCTCATCCACATGCGGTTAAAGTCGATCCACAGAGACCTCGTTCTAAATCACAGCAGGTGAGAGCAGTCGGGTATCACGCCGGTTATAAACTGCAGAGGATATCCAGACAGATGGCCACGCCATTTGTGCCGGTGCCTGTGCCCATCGATCAAGTTCTTTCAGCCTCCTCCGGTGCCAGACGGCCCAAACGGGCATCGAGCGTGGGCAGTGCGTCCAGCAGTTCGGAGTCTTCTTCCACTAAAGGTGCAGCGGAAGACAGTGGTTTAGGGAGAAGCGGGAATGTGAGCTGCTTCATTGCTTCGTGTCAGAGTCCTGTAACAAAGGCCAGGGTGAACGGAGTCGAGTCCACAGTGGAGTATTCCAGCTGCGTAAGGCCGGATACGCCAACAGACGCACTCGGATGGGAGGAGAGACCCATAACTCCCACGGTGCTCGGCTACGAGGTCATGGAGGAGAGAGCGAAGTTCACGGTGAGACAGATGCTCTGAATTCTGTATGGTGGTTACGTGAACGTTTAGAGTTTTAACTGTTATTAAAAATACAGTGAATAGTCACACCTCTGTTACCCTGCGTTTTTAGTTTCTGGAATATTCTCGCCTGAATCCTGGTTCACCCTTAAATAGCTCAAAGAGTCATGCATTAGGTGGAATGATTACTCTTCCTGTTTCAGCTGCAGGATGATGCATAGTGTCTGGTGGAGGATGACGGTAATTGTGCCTGTTGTTGACGGAAACACTTAAAACACCTTTCTCGGTTAAAGAACACAAGCCTGTGTTTAAACACGGCATTATGTTCACTATGGACAACTCAATATTATTTTTAGCCATGTGTACAGACTGTGTACAGTGTATACCTGGATTATGATGACTTTCTGTGAAAGCGTGCAGGATCAGTCAAATTTTCTTTGAGCTCGGGCGGGATTGGTCAAAGTTTCTATGAAAGTGGTCAGGATTGGCGCAGTGTTCCGTGACTGAGGGTGGAATTCTGGGAGAGATCACATTGGGCAAACATTTTGTGAAAGTATGTGGTATTAGTCAAACGTTCTGTGAGAGCAGGCGGGATTGGTCAACCCTTTTGTGAGGGAGGGCGGGATTGGTCAACCCTTTTGTGTAAGAGGGCGGGATTGGTCAAACCTTTTGTGAGGGAGGGGCGGGATTGGTCAAACCTTTTGTGAGGGAGGGGCGGGATTGGTCAAACCTTTTGTGAGGGAGGGGCGGGATTGGTCAAACCTTTTGTGAGGGAGGGGCGGGATTGGTCAAACCTTTTGTGAGGGAGGGGCGGGATTGGTCAAACTTTCTGTGAGAGCAAACGGGATTGGTCAAACTTTCTGCTCGAGCTTGCGGGATTGGTCAAACTTTCTGGAGAACATGTGGGATGGGTAAGAATTCCTTCGAGAGTGGGGTTAAAACAGTCCTGTATACACCTCAACCTTATGCTGTGGATATAAAAGAACGCTGGATATAATTCATTCTGGACATAAAAGAGCACTGTCTTTACTCTTTTAATTTCTCAGAAGTAAGATCAAATGTGTTTATGAACTCTAATGGGACACACAAAAAGACTAGTTTGTGTGTGGCTTTCAGTGATAGAAAAAAAAAAAACAGTGCACTTTTTAAATTCTAGTGCATCATTTTATGAATGAAGCCTCCAGCTAACAATCATTAAGTATAGGCAGCTACTCTGTGATCACATGATCACACCTCCAGAGAGACGGTGAGCTGAGCTGTGTTGGGAAAAGGTTCAGAGCAGCAGGGTTCTTTCCTGACTACCTCACCCTGTCACGCACCAGGAAACACCCTAGTAAGCAGTTTAGCCTGCCTGTCAGGCTTGTGTTTGTAGTTGATCTTTCTACCTTGGCGCTAGGGCTGGGCAGTACAATGATATTATATTGATATCATCACACATGACATAATGACATCTGAGATTATCGTGCATACATAGTGTCCTCAGACAGGCACGGACAAATCAGTAACCCGGGCTAGATTGCATATCCAGGCTGTTTATTTTTAATTGTATTCGTCAAGCAGACAGTCTGTCACTGGTATGGAACATTAAAGCTTATAGTACAAGTATAATATAGTAGAAGTCTTGGAACGAGTGACGATAGTATCAGGAATCGCTTATAGATCCCGACTGTCAGGTTGTACGATTTAAACGAATTACAAGTTGCGACTTCCCTTATCCGTGCTCGCCAGACAGATCCACGAATGTCCCGTAAAACATGAACAAAGGCTTGATCGAGGAAATCGGGGCTATTTTGCTATACAAGAACTCGATCGTTACATTTCTGTACCGTCTCAAATTCAGTTTTCAAGCATCCCAGGACTTGTTAACAGGTAATTACTGAGGGGGAAAAAAATAATAATAAAGCTAGCATTGAACAGCTACAACCAGCCGACGGTTAACTAGCTTGCGGTATTGTTTCCACTGTAATGACGTAAGTTTACATGACACGCGTTTCGTACGTCTAGCCACGCCTCCTTCTCTTTTAAGGACAAATTCATGAGGACGTTTATCTTCCACACCGTAAGAATTCGCAATGCCGTCTATGGGAGCTGGGTGAGACTGTGGTGTGTCTTGGGGTTGAACGTTGCATGGGTGTTGTGTCGTCTTTGTTTAGTCTCCATTGTAAGAATTTCATTGTACTTCCATGCACATGCCACAAAAGCTCGACGTTTTATTATTTTTTAAAAATTTATGCACGTTGTAATTTTAAATCATTTTATCGTGTTGGTTTCCAGACAACAAAAACATGAAGCATGAATATGACCACAGGGGTCATATGTCAGATGATTATCCAGACTATTACCACAAATTAACCTGATTTAAAAAAAAAAACTGTCTGTGTTCACACGTCTGTGAAAGAAAGAGACATTTATTCAACAACAAGAAATCACATCGATGTGTCCGAGAGCTCTTGTTTTTGTTCTTATTCCTTATTAACCCACTTCTGAGGGTTTAGCATGCTTGTGTGGGTGTGTTCCACTTTGCCTTAGTCACCAGGCACAGTGTCATGTGAACTTCCTGGAGCACTCATTTGTTTTTGTCAGCTCCAAAACAGATTTATCACCTTGTCCTGCACGCCTGCTTCACTCGGGGCCAGGCTTGTTCCCCGGCCTCTGAAAGACGTACTGCAGAATTCGATGAATGTCTCTTTGTGGAATGATATGCAGATAGACCCTGCGTGAAATATCTGCATCTGAGATCAGTGTTGGCTGTAGATCAGTGACTCCCAATTATTTTATTTATTTATTTTTTTGTCAAGAAGGCTACAACGTTGTCCTAAGGCAGGTCATGAGGGACGCAATTTATTCACAGTCATTTTAGGCCATTAATGTTGCTGCAGCATGCAAAGCAAAACCACATCCCCAACATCTTCACTCACCTTCAGGTTAAAACAGAACTTCTGCCTTATCTGAACCTCTATTTTTTTTTTTTTTCTTTTCTGTCTCGTTGTGCGTATTTAGTTTTTGTTGACGTTTTCTTCCACTGGTCGCTCGTTAGCTCGGCAACTCTGCTTTTTCCCGCCGTTAGGACCATTACAACATGTGTTCTGTCTACATGAACAGTAGAGGTGTTGGTTTGAAATGTTCACAATATTACTTGATTAATCAAGTCACTGATGAAAAATTTAAGAATTTATTTATTTAAAATCTGAATACAAACATCTCTGCTCATCCTTGTGTGTGTATATACCAAAAATAATAAATAAAAAAATTAATCAAATATCCTGTTGTTTCTAAGAGAGAATTTTGTGTTTGTTTTTCGAGAACTTCTTTTAGTATTTATACAGCGGTCTGTCCGAATTCTCCATTCTGATTGGCTGGAAGGTGTGCCTTAAAACCGTTTATACTGCAGCGCTGTCGAATTCTCGATTCTGATTGGCTGGAAGGTGTGCCTTAAAACCGTTTATACCGCAGCGCTGGCGAATTCTCGATTCTGATTGGCTGAGAGACGCTCTGACGTGAGCAATTATTTTTCAGTAAATGCACAGCTAAAGTAGTTCCAGTCAGGTCTTTACCGCGTTACTTCGCCGAGTGAACTGAAATACTCCAGGTGGTAATGCGGCCGCCCATGAGACAAAGCGGAGGCTTGAGCCATTGCTATTCAGTTATTGGCGCCATCACTTTTCTCCCTGTGTTTAACCATAGGTTACTTCCTCACACTTTTCTTCCCTCTGACCTTCTTCTTGTCACCTCAGCTGATCTCTCTGTCTGTGTGTGTGTCTCTCTCTCTCTCTCTCTCTCTCTCTCTCTCTCTCTCTCTCTCTCTAATAACTGTATATAAATGGCTGAAGCCTCCGTTACTAGCTCTACAATGAGCTATGTTTTGGAATTAGCAAGGAGGCTTGAGATGGGATGTGTAATAAATTACACAAGACCGTTTTAAGGACAAAACCCTGACAACGGTCTTGAAATAAAACACCTGGACAGTATCTTCTGTGGTAACCGTGGTATAAGCGGAATAATTGACTCCAGTCCGTTGAATTATTTGAAAATAATAACGCACACCCAAGGTGCATTACCACCTCAGGGTGTGCATGATTTTCCAATAATTCCACGGCCCGATATCAGTTATTCCTTACACATACCACAGGTAGTTCCGGTCCGTTTAATCACCTTTCTAAATTAATGCGCTGCCTGTAAACAACTATAACCATAGTAACATACAGTTAAACTCGCAGCTTAAGTATTAGTAGAGACGCGGCACAGACGCAGGTAATTCACACACACACGATCTCTTTCTCTAATAACTATTTAATAGAATTCATTCAAATGAAAGTAACCTTATTGCATTACTTTATCTCCGTGTATGATTTAGAACGGGGTTCTAGATCTAACGACCCGTATATAAACTAATGAAAATTAACCCTTATTTTTATCTTTTCAGTCAGATTTTGCACTGTAAACATCAGTGGCAGCTTTAACTAGTCAATGCTGGCGAGTGACCACGGTATAAGTAGGTTAATCAACGGCAAGGTGTGCGTTACACCACTTTAATTCACTCCGCTTCGCATCGAGTGGTTCTGTACCTCAGTGTCGTGCATTAAAATCATGTAACCCACACCTAGCTGTGGATTATCCCTTACTTATCACATTGTTGTTCAAATCAGAAAGAGAGAGGCTGAGAGTAAATTCAGCACGCTGTGCCAGAGATAGATAGTTGGTTTAATTCTAGTTATCGGTATCATGTTTAAGTTTTTTGCCCGATTCCAGTCACAGACCCAGAATTTAGACCCTGCACTTGGATTTGGACCCTCTCGTCCGAGCTCGGGAAGAGGTCACACTGACCCCATCGTTCAGTGAAAGTTTCTTAGTTTAATGACACAGAAAGCATAGTGTGTGTGTGTGTGTGTGTGTGTGTGTGTGTGTGTGTGTGTGTGTGTGTGTGTGTGTGTGTGTATATATACACACAGAAATATTGCTAGGGAATGATAAATGTCAATTGGAACGAGTCAGAGATAAAATCGAAACCTCTATTACGTATGTTCGAGCGATTATAAAAACTACAAGACGTTTAGTCTACCAGATAATAAGAGAAGGAGAAGAACCGAGAGAGAGTGAGTGAGGACAAAAGGCGGGGTGATTAGGAACGCTCAAAACAACACATTCCCCGAACACAAAACAATTTGGTTCTAGTATCGTGTGACACAAACTACAGACCTTCAGAATTGAGAGTCGGAGATCATACCTGAAACTCAACAGTGTCGTGTATGATAAAGTTAGGAGCATACACTATTTAGCCAAACGTTGGTGGACACCTGTTTATTATACCTGTACCTTCCTCAAATTGTTACCGCAAAGTCAGAAGCACACAATTGTATTGAATGTCTTTGTGTGCTATAGCGTTACAATTTCCCTTCAGTGGAACTATGAGGCCCGAACCTGTTCCAGCATGACGATGCCCTGTACACAAAGCCAGCCCTATGAAGACATGGTGTGTTTAAGTTGGACTGGAAGATCTCAATCGGCCTGCACCTCAGCACGATGAACTGGAACACCGACTGCACCTCACTGACGCTCTTATGGCTGACTGAGCTCAGAACCCCACAGCCACGCTCCAAAATCTAGTGGAAAGCTCTTCTTTTCAGGAGAGTGGAGGGTATTATTGTTATTATAACAGTAAAGAGGGAATAAATCTGCAATGGCATGTTCAACAAGCACATACGGGTGTCACGGTCCGGGGTCCACAAGCCTTTGGCCGTATATTCTACTAGGTAGCAACGTAACATGTTTCTAAAAGTGTACAGTAGAGTTTGCTGTAGTAAGATTTAGGATGAGTCCAGAGCAAGTTTATTGGAGAGTGGCGGTCAGACTCGATAGGAATGAGAACCAGTGGAGTACGGAGCTTGATTGGGTTTTTAAAAAAAACGAACAAACAAACAACAACAAAAAAAACGGCTCGACTGTTCGTATTGTAATTTGAAAGCGTCAACAGTGAAGTAACGGTCTGATTATTCACCGTGATTCACTGTGAAACTGCGACCTTATGACAAACAAGTGCGCCGTAGGATGTTCTTCCTGAATCCTAAACAGTGTATGCAACCAAAACAAGCTCTATACAAACTCTTGTAATAATTATTAACAAATCCAGGTTTAATTGATTAAATCCGAGTTTCACGAGTGCTCTCAGGGTGCAGATTGAGAATCCTGTACTAGATTTTCTCCGTTTGTCCTACTGACCTACCGAGAATGGATTTCCAGACACAACCTTATTGTGTTCATTGCAAGTGTTTTGTTAAAGCTTGTGCGTGGTCCAGGACCTTTGCGTTCGGGAGGTGAATGTTGCTGCTGTTCCTGTGCGGTGTTGTGTGTTTTGGGTTGTATTCAAGGCACTATGATTGATGTGCTTTGATAACAGAAGTAAAAGGTGTGTTGTAAAGTCGAGTGATTATTGTTTTTTTTTCCTTCTGTGTAAGGTGTATAAGATTCTGGTGAAGAGGACGCAGGACGAGAGCTGGGTGGTGTTCCGGCGTTACACCGACTTTTCCAGACTCAATGACAAGGTCAGCCCCTGTTGACAGTTTTCTTTTCTCAAACACACACACACCACTGTGAAGGTTTCTCGTCATACTGACAGAAGGACTGTATCATTTCAAACTCCTTAAGGCTGTTCTTTATCTTCTTCTCGTTCAGATTTCGTAGTTTTCCACGGCTCTACTGTCGTTTCGTGATGTATGAAACCCTGAGTCTCGAGTAAACCTCCTTCGGCACATTTTAACATCATCTGAAGTCCCGTGAACATTTCCCGAACGCAACCCGAGTAAACTTTGTGTAGCGTGCAGTTCATATTGTTTGGGTTTTTAATTTAAAAAAAAATTTTATTCACACTGCACATGACTCATTCATTCAGTGGAGTGCCGAGCTCGATTTCGGTCCTTACTCACTGCAAGTATATTGTGAGAATGTGTTGTTTTTATAAAAGTGTCGTCCTATGAGTATGCGTTCAAGTAAAGTAAATGGAGAAATCAGATAAGCGTAGTGTACGCAAAGTCGCTTGAAGTGTCTATTAAAGCGACGTCGTTTATAACGTATTTCGGTTTAATTCACACACGTTTAGAGCGAAAAAAAGCAAGATGCGAGAGAGATTATACAGGCTGTGTTATCCAGAGCAGCTAAACACAATGGCACTAACATAGCAGGATTTATAAAGGTGTGATTGGCTCCTGGGATTCCCCCCCTCCTTTGATTTCGTCTTGGCCCATTCCTTACCACCAGTCAGCGCTTCATTATCATACAGCAGCTACCAATCTGGGAGGGTGACGGCTATGACGTGCTTCTGAGACACGTGAAGCCAGCCAACCACATCTTGTCGAACTCTTGCTCATGCTGTGTTACGACGTAACGCACTTGTAGGAAAGCGCTATCCGCCTAGATAGAGAGCATGGCTGCATTCGAAATCGCATACTGTGACCGTACCTACGGCATTCGATTCGGTACCTGCTGCTCGGCCGTTGATTACGTACTTGTTCTGATCAGTGTAAGTGGTGAGCACAAATGCAATCCGGACGTACTACAGCTACCGTGTTCAGTTTTGTTCCTGACAGCTCTTCCACGCCAATCCCGTTGCCTTCTGGGATAGCGCAGTATCCACGGTGTCTAGTGGTTCCATACTGCAGAAGCTCGGTAGAAGCAGTAGGTCATCCAGGTATTTCTCGCCTACTGTTTTATGAATTCTGAGAAATCGGACATACCTACTTGTATGGTAGGGCAGTAGGGGTATTCGGACGCAGCTCATGCCACCTCAACCACCATCCCAACTCTTGGACTCCCGACCACACATGGGGATTCAAACTCACGGTTTCTAAATGATGGGATGAATTGTTTCCTGTTGCACCACCCAGCCCCTGTCATGTGACCAAAATACACACCTCTATATAGCAAATAAATGGCGAGTAAATTACAATGAGCAACTTTGTGTTTGTCCCATCCCATTTTTCAGGGTGAGGAGTGGTCAGTGATGCGCTGTTTAATCAGAGCAGCATGACCGCAGGAAGAAAGAATCACTGAAGTGTGTGTGTGTGTGTGTGTGTGTGTTTGTTTAAGGGAAAATATTTCAAAGTTAAATACTAGAAGGGAATTAAACGAGCAGAGAAAATGCAATTTCACAAGATGCCGTGTGTGTGCGCGCAGGTGCTGTGTGCTCGCCCTTGCTCCTGTTAGCATGTATTGTACTTACTCTAAAGATCCGTTGAAAAAGGGGAAACCTTTCATCAGTGACGAACAATGCTGCTTACTCTTATTATTGTATTTCTGAGTCATTAGCATCTATTGAAACACCCACGGCATAGGGCAGAGTTGTGTAGCAGCATTACAATAGCTCCTTTCGAATGTGTGTTCACCTTTGTCACATTTTATGGCAAAATAAGTACAGGCTGTACAAAAAGTAAGCTCCGTCAATCCTACTCCTGATCTGCCAGCCTTTGCCTAGCTCAGTAGCTTATGCGTATTACTGCGTAGGTGAAATGACATGCAATAACCAACTAGAATGGATGTAAATAAGATGTAGGCCGGTATTCAGTACTTAACCTTTTTTACATGCTCTAAATCATTTTAATTTGTCTGCAAAATGCGTTAGAGGATCGACTAGGGCCAGAGTAATCTCACAAGAAGGTAACATTTTGAGAAGTCATCCGAGCAGGCGTTTTTGTCCAGGTTGTGGAGCGAGGCCAGGTGTCCGTGTTGTTTTGCTCTGAGGATGTCGATTTTGTTGCGCTTCTCTCCTGGAGCGTGTACAGATTTGAAGATCCTGTAACAACAGCCTGTTTACGGCATGTCCCTCTGGTTTTAGAAAACTTAACGCTAAGTATCCACGCTATGGTTGGAATATATATTATACACTAGTACCCCTCTACTCTGGCGTCATTGATTAAGGCGTTGAGCCGACATATCATCAACAGCAAGTTTCATTTGTGTCATTTACATTAAAGTATTATTCAGGTTTAAAGTCCAAATGAAATTAATGGACTAATGGGCTACCTGCAAATGCTTCCAACGCATTATAACCGAAACGCCACTTCTGCTCATCCACTAAAATGGCAACGGTGATTGATTTTTTTTTTTTTTTTTTTTTTACACCTGGGGTCTGCAGGTGCTCCTGAAAACGTACGTCAGAAACGTTCATTATGTATGTAGGAACACTTGCAATGCTCTTTTTAGTAAGCTTTGGAAAGGCGTTAGACCGTCTCTTTCGTCAGACATGAACAACTATTAAGGTAAGAAAATACCTCTTAATAGAAACAAGCTAACGTTGGCTCTACACTCTGAAGTTCTTGTAAGACGTTAGACGTTGCTGTCTCGCTGTACTGCCAAATGAATACGCGGCTACTGGTTACATGAGATTCGCGCTTCAAAACAGAAATACGTCAGCAAGAGTACAAGCTCATTATCGCTTTGTCCTTAAGTCCTGTCTTTCCAACAATTCTTAATGTATTGTGAAAAATATTGTGAATTAATTGGGAAATTGTTCAGATTATACCATGCACATAGCTATGGAAGCCTGTTTCTGCCACGGAGAATTTATTTATTAATTTATTTTTAAAGGTCTTTATATATCAGAATTGCAACTTTGTTTCTCGCAATTGAGTTTAATTCTCTCAATTCTGACTTTTTTTCTTGCCGTTTTGAGTTAACATCCCACAATTCTCACAATTACGAGTTTACATCTCACAATTTTTACTTGACTTTTTTTTTTCTTTTTTTTTTAAACTGCCAATTTAGAAGTGCACTTTGCATTTAGTTATTGAGTTACAAAGAATGCACCGACAACGCGTCAGTCATTCTCTGTAGATCGGCTGTACAAGAAAAACACTCATCAGCTAGTCAAGACAAGGAGAACCAGACGCTAGCGCACGATCCTTACCTGAAGATAGTCACATTTCAGGTACTGCGTCAAGTGCACGTCTAAATTGCCAGTAAAGGAAGAAAAAAAAAGTCAGAATTGTGAGATCTAAAGGTGCAATTACCTTTTATCTTTTTCTCCATTTTGGAAATGGGCTTCCATGCGAAGCCCATTCTCTATTAGTGCCGAGTTTATTGTTGGTACTGTGACGTAAGCGGTAAGAGAAATCATTTGCATGATCGATCAATAACAAAATATTCATGTCTCTGTTTTCTGCAGTTAAAGGAAATGTTTCCTGGGTTCCGTCTCGCCCTACCACCTAAACGCTGGTTTAAAGATAACTACGACACTGACTTCCTGGAGGACAGACAGTTAGGCCTGCAGGCCTTTCTACAGAATCTGGTGGCTCACAAAGACATCGCTAACTGGTGAGCAGATAGACATGACTGCTTTAAACCCCAGTTCACTCCATCAGCCTGCTGAAATGTACACACCTTTATCTTCCACCATCACACACCAAGGCTTATATATCAGAAGTAATATAATATAAAGAAACACTTATCAGGAAGAAGATATGTTGGCCAGGTCCACTAACACACACTGCTCCTTCAATGCCCGGAGCTTACTTGGCGTTCTGCCCTGATCACAAAGTTCAGGAAGCCTCTGGCATTCAGGCAGTTAATGTACTCCAGTTTCTCCTCAGCCCAGGTCTGCGAATACAGCTCTCTCGCGCTCTCTCTCTCTCTCTCTCTCTCTCTCTCTCTCTCTCTCTCTCTCTCTCTCTCTCTCTCTCTCTAGCCCATCATGTGGTGTGAAATGAATACACTTATCAAGCTAAGGTACATCCGTCATCTGAAGCCTTATGAGCAGGAAGGCTATTTTAGTCCTAAAGACATACTTAATATACTTAAGTGAATCATGTTATTTATTAGTCATGCTCAATTCCAATTCTGGCTATGTCACAGCTCTAGACGTATCCACAGAAATGAAAATGTGTACAAGTTAACACCCATATTATAAGGAAAATAATGGACAAGGCAAAGGACTATGATGTTTATAAACTGGAAATTTGGACGGTTTGGTACGAAAGCCCTGAATTGCAAGATTTCAAGGTTTTTTGAAGTGTCATCATTCGACTTAGTAACTCATTCTTTTTATTTATTAGCTCATTATTAGTTAGTACGATACCTTTACGATACCTTTATGAACTATTTGGAGCTCGAGAAGTTTGGTTACTTGGACTGTAAACAGAGCGACAGAAATCTCCCAGGTTTCATTAAAAATGTCTTCATTTGTGTTCTGAAGATGAACGAAGGTCTTATGGGTTTGGAACCACATGAGGGTGAGTGAGTGATGAGAATTTTCATTTTTTGGGTGATCAATCCCTTTAAGTCAAAAGACTAAGTTAATAAGTCGAAATAATGGCATGGCACTTAAAAAGTAAATAAATAAATAAAATTTTTAACAACACAAATAAAATACACATTTTCCGGTTTCTTGATGACTGCCAGTGATTCTGATCAATCGTTCAACTGACTGTTTCAGATGTTTCAGTTTGGGCATTACAGAGACGTATGTGTGTTTGCAGTGTTCCAGTGCGAGAGTTCCTTTGTCTGGACGAGCCTCCGGGACCTTTCGACAGTCTCGAGGAGAGTCGGGTAAGATGTCTGAATCTAACTAACGTTTGCACACTTCTCTACAAACAAATATCTATAGGACCAGTAGTCCATTAAATTGTCCTAATGTGTTTATTTAATAACCAGTTGCACCAGTTAGTGATCACCGCACTGCTGTTAGCTGGCTATTTGTGGTTGGAGGACCGATTTTCAGCCCAGCAGTCACGCCGAGGTATACGAGAACCGTACATAGTGTCACTGCTGTGCTAAGAATGGTCCTTCATCTAAATTATATATGTGGGGGCCTGGGGAACCTGTCAGATGTCACTGTGGATGACTGCCAAAGAGCTTTAAAAGACAAAGAAAGCGGGTTTGGGCCAAAACTGGGTTAATAATATACTTTGAAGCCAGTAATACATTTCACTGAAATAACGTGGAGCTTTTGTATTTACCTTTTAAGGCCATCAGCCTACAGATATCACGTTGAGAGACAGTTTAACAAACATAGTGATGAAAACAATGTCTGAAACCGTCAAAAAGCTTGCTAGCTAAGTGTGGTTTTGTCACACAGCAAATGTCACGCTTTGATCAGGTTGTTGTATAGCTTTGCGCTCTAGAGAAATAAGAGCAGACATAAGTCTAATCAGTTTGGTTTGTCCTCAGATACCAGCTGTCAAAATGTTCTCAGCGACTCTGCGCCGCAATCTGAATAAAATCTTTCCATGCAGTTTTGGACATAACCAGACTTTAAAATGCTGGGACTGGGATACGTGCGAATGTGAGACGTGTAGTAGAAAATATAACGCACGTGGTCAGAGGTGGTCCTGGTGGTCTTTTTTTCACTGCTGATAAAGTATTATTTTTCTCAGGCTTATTTTCTTGCCCTCTTTTGCTCTCAGGCGTTCTGCGAGACTCTGGAGGAGGGTAATTATCGGCTGCAGAAGGAACTGCTGGAGAAGCAGAAAGAGATCAGTTCCTTAAAGAAGATTTTGGAGGAGAAAGAGCTGTACATACACCTGCTCGAGAAGAGGATCAAGTAATGGCATTAGTGTTGGCATCAGTTTTGGTTCCACTCTGTCTCTTAATGAAAACCATTCTTTCACTTCACTTTGTGGTGTCAGCACTGAAAGGACCATTTGAACTATTCGGGGGGGGGGTGTGTTTCAGTGGTGAGTCTCTGACTCCGGAGAGCCCGTACGGTCTGTCTGCTCAGGGCAGTGAGAGCAGCGTGGATGCAGAGAGCTCGACCGCTGAGGCAGACCAAGACATGCCAGAGGAGACGGGGTACGTTTCACTCTAGTTAACACACACATGTAGAGTATACGCAATGTTCCTTCGCACTTTTTCTTTTCTTTTTTTTAAACTTCTGGGGATTTTCAGTAGCTCCTGGAAGTAACCCCGTTTCCCAGGTTGCTTTAGGACACAACAGCCATGTTCACCTGGCATCCGCATACACACACACACACACACACACGCCTGATCCACATTAATCACTTGGCAGAATGAAAATGTTCAGACTTTGACTGGCCTCAAAACATGCCCTCCTCCTTTCCCCAGCCTTTAAGCTCTACTTACACAGAGCCAGAGCGTTTTAGGAGCAGTACAAATTACCTTAAAAGCCTTACCGATTTCGACTCGGTCAATCCAATCTCCTAACTCAATTTAGCTAATGGTTGCCGGTTGATGCGTTTCGAGCGCTTTGCACTGATGATAATATCTAAGGCAGGGCCTGTGCATCATTCCATTCAATACATAGTGCCAAACTCATTCTCATTACTCATTATACTCGTTCTCCTTATATCACTTTCTTGCCAAAAAAAAAAAAAAAAGCACGTTACTGTAAATGGACAGTGTGTTGTGGTTGCTGAGAAAAGGCCCAGTTTTTGTAATATTACATGGGCTTTATTGATCTGGGAGTATTCAAGTTGTCTACGATCTGTGCTGCCGGATTCATAAATCATCCAGTGGCTGATTGGACGGTCTGAGGAAACGTTTTGCGGATGAAATGAAGAGCGGGTAAATTTGTATCGCGCTAACTTCCGTTTCCAATCTGCTACACACGTCTCTGGGAAGGTTGACGTTTTTGTTACGGTACATTTTAGATTTATTTATTTAACGGACGCTTTTATCCAAAGCGACTTACAAATGAGGAAATACAAGCAAGGCGATCTATCAAGCGGAGAACAATACAAGTAGTGCTACTGTACAAGATTTATAATTGAGTTCTAGAGAAGCAAAGTACGCAGAGTAGAGGTGTAAGAGCCAGAGTATGTATGTATTTTTATTTATTTATTTATTTATTTATTTATTTATTAATACTGTTGGGGTTGGAGTTTTAGGGGTTAGTTAGGTGTTCACGGAAGAGGTGGGTCTTTTAACCGTTTTTTGAACCTAGTGAAAGATTCTTTGGTCCGGATTGAGGTTGTCAGTTCATTCTATCACTGAGGGACGGTCAGTGTGAAGGTTCTGGAAAGGGACCTTGAGCCAACGCTGAGTAATCACTACTAAGCGTCGGTCGTTAATCAATCGCAGATTGCGTGAGGGAACGTAAACATCAAGGAGAGTGTTGAAGTAGGCGGGTGCTGTTCCAGACAAGGTCTTGTACGTGAGCATCAAGGCCTCGAATTTGATACGGGTGGATACAGGAAGCCAGTGGAGTGAGATGAAGAGGGGTGTGACATGCTTTCTTTGGTCTGGTTGAAGACAAGGCCTGCTGCTGCATTCTGAATCATCGGCAGGGGTTTGATGGAGCTGAATGAGAGACCTGAGAGTAGCAAATATTATTCTGTCAAATACATTAATTCAGAACAAAAATATACATGGAGCTTTTCCTCCACAGCAAATCAGACTTGAACAATTCGCACCGATGCCACGACAACAGCAATTCATTTTTATAAATTCCTGAAACAAATACTTCTGTAGAAAAATACATAACGAGAATGTCCATATCTGTACACCGTAGCCGTACGCCTCGCATTCTGCACCAGAGAGGAAACGAACATGGAAGTTAAAATACCCCCAAAGAAAGTGTGCGTGCACTCTTGACATTGTTGTGTACAAAAAGCCCTCCGAACTTCACCCCGATTCGGAGCTCTGTCTAGTATATGAACGCCCACCTGTTACCAAGCGGCGAAAGCAAGCTACCCAAGCTCCGTGTTTAGCGTGGCTGACTTTCTGACAGGGCCCTACCTCTGCTTTCAAAAAATAATAAATAACGTCGCCGTGTTTCCTGTACAAAACCTGGCCTATTTTATTATAATTATATGCTTCTGTGCTTTTGTAATTTCGGAGTTCTTCACCATCGATGCCTTCAGAGAAAACGAAGCCGTTAATTACATCAGTGTAGCTAATTAACCTCGGGCCATAGCTTCATGTCTTCTACCCAGTCATTACACTTTGACAGGTGAGGCACTGTCAGAAGACGTTCATCACGACACTGTGAAATGTTGGGACTGGGGAGCCAAATGTGCTTTTCTTTCTTTCTTTCTTTCTTTCTTTCTTTCTTTCTTTCTTTTTTTAAAGGCATTTTCAGAAGTTTAACATCACATTATCAGTTAGGAACATCTGTTAATTTGACTAAAACACTGGAGACTGGAAATGTAAAACAGGTTTCCGGTACGAGCCAGGCAAGACTCCCGCATTCAGGAAAAAGGTGGATAGAGAGAGCGTATTTGTGCAGAGTATGTGTGTCAGTCAATCCCAGGTTGCCTTGTCCTGAGTTCTTCACGCTACACTGAGTTAGCCGTATGATCGCTAATATGATTAAATCAGTTTGTCTCTGTGATTTGTGTTTATGTTTCTTGTTGGTTTTTTTTCCCAGCAGCTGTGAGCACCAGGCATCACGGAGCTCCTCAGCGTGTTGGTGTGGTCCGACCATTAGCAGCTCACCTCCGGTCATCCAGGTCACTCAGGTGGAGCAGTGAATCAGAACCAAAACTGGACCCTTTCTCTCTCTCTCTCTCTCTTTCTCTCTCTCTCTCTCTCTCTCTCTCTCTCTCTCTCTCTCTCTCTCTCTCTCTCCTCCTCCTTTCTATCTCTCTTCCCCAAGTTCTTGCACTCTCTCTTAACTTCATAGTCGATCATCTCAGAGACCGAGAGATGCGTTTCTTCTATACACAGTTTAGAGAGAGAGAGAGAGAGAGAGATGAATTGGCATGTTATGGGGGAGCTGAAATCTGGTCCACTCCCTGTAGAGACCGAAGAACTTCTGAGCATTAAGTTGGCTTATCTGAATCTGCACCGAGAGATGTTATTGAATTTTTAACTTCTCATGCAGAGGTGCCAACATGTACAGTTTAGCCATAACCTTTACGATTTTTAACCTTTCATCAATACAGGAGATGCTTAGGGTTGTTTTCTCTTCTTTCCTAATCGCATGAAGCAGAAGTCCAAACAAACGTGAATAAAATTCACCAATTCCCTCAAGTGGACAGGACGTGAAAGACGCGCTTTAGCTTCTGTAGCGTTGCCTCTGGTAAAAGACACTTTAACGATGTGAACTTCGACACGCGAATTCACGAGCCTCCGCCTCGGGAGCCGATAGAAAAGAAGGCGGCGGGTCCGTGTGAAAAATGAAGAAGTTGCTTGTTATTAAGTAGCACTCACAGCAGACTTGAGCTTTTCTGTTTTCATCTTGGGAATTAAACTGACACTGGCACTTCTGCTTGCTAGGATTTTCTTGTTAATAATGTTGGCACCTTTTGTATCAAGACACTTCACCGTGTGACAATCCAGAGAGAGTAACTGCCTTCGCTCCAGAAACACAGCGGCGTGAATCCGCCATGTGGCTAACGCAGTTACTGCAGTCATCTACTCAGGAAGGACAGACTGTTTCCCCTGTGCTGCTGTTGGTGTTTCATCAGGGCTATGAACTGATGTCTGAATATTCCAGTTGGCATTTCATTCCCAGCTGGTAGACGCTCTGGATTTAATGCTTCCTTGTTTGAGTTTTGCCTTTCGTGTCATGTCGTGTCACTTCGCACTGCCGTTGCCTCATTCACAATAGAAATGCAGTTCATCGGTGTATAGGAGCGAAAAATTACGCATTGATAAGCCTGAAGTCATTTTTTTATTATTATTATTATTAATTTCAGACGCGTTAATTTCTCGTTGCTACGTTTTGCCTCGGTCATTGTGAGATCCTGAACACGAAGTAAACTTTAGCTGTAAACATGCTGCAAGTTGTTGCAAAAAAAACAAAACAACCCCCGATAATCTGCTCACTCGATTAATCAGATCCGATGTCGGAATAGCTCTGGAAGGGATCAGAGCTAATGATCATTGTTCTCAATTATTTCAAAGTGTTTAGTCTTTTTGTCAAGTGACTCGACTGTTTTTTTTTTTGTTTTTTTTTTTTTCTTTTTCTACGCCTGAAATTGATTAGATCTGTTCTGTGCAGTCAGTAGTGATCGTTGTGCTTCAATACATACAATTTGCCACCGACAAACTTTTAGATGAAGGATGTCACCTTAAGTGTCAATACAAGTCATGGAAAAAGAAACATAGAACACTAATAACCTAAAAAAAAGAAAAAAACACTAGAGCTTCCGCATCACCGTTTGTGCTAGATGTGTGTTAATGTGTAAATATGTTTAAATGGTCACTCTCGCAGCTATTTGTTAGAGCAGGTACCACATAGCGTTTAAGGCATTCGCTGCTTGTAAATGGTCACATCGGGTCACGTGTTGCACTTTAATATCTGCTGGGATTGTGGGATACGGTGTGTTTAAGCTAGCAGGCGAAGCTTCCGTGTGTTTGAACGCTACATATAGCTTCAAATGAAGTACAGTGCCTTTATCTGCATCTTGTATATATTTGTGTCTACACACTTATTTTAATTGTGTGTCTTTATGTGTGTGCGCGCACAAATGTGCAGATTCTTCCGAAATCAACTTCCCTGCTAACATAGTGCCTTCTTCCCATTATTGTCATTTGAAATACCCGATGTTGTGATTTGTTTTTTTTTGTTTTTTGTTTTTTTTGTTTTGTTTGTTTTTCCTCTGTTTTCTCTTCCTTTAGGGTTGATACCAAATGACCAAATGGCTGTTGGGGTGACTTTAGACTTTTAAATGATCCAGATAATCCTCATCTGTGGTCAAAGCATTAACGAGGCTACTGACAAATAGGGTCACTCACCCGTTATTGTTTTTCCTGGGATCATACTCTTTCCGTATTTAACTAAACTGCACATTTAATGTTTTCACGTTGTTGTACATGGGATTAAATCGATCCGATCCACGTGTAGGTCGATTGTTTACTCCTAGGCAACGGTCTCTATGTAAAATGTGCAAAAATAAATAAATGAATCTTATGCAACGGTTCAGTAGATGCAATTAAAAATGTTGAAATGTTCTGTTGGTTCATCTTGACCTTTCTCCCCCCCATCCCCCCCCCCCCCCCCCCCCCCCCCCCTTCACGTTTGTCTTATTTAGCCATAGACGAATATTCTTTTTTCTCATTGAAATGTAACACTTGAAAAAAGGATTGTGGTTTTAAATTAGCATTCTTTTTTTTTTTTTTTTTTTTTTTTTGCAGATCTTATAGAAATATAGACGTTTAGTTCACATGGTAACAAAGTCTATTATCTGTTGAGGGATAATAAAAGCTTTCAGAAGTATTTTCAGTTTGTCGTAACTTTGTGGATTTGTTTGTTTCTCACTACATCCTTCTTTATTGTTGCAGAGCGGTTTTGCCACTAGGTGGCAGTAGTTACATGCCTAAACCCCCTCCTGGAGAATTATTGATTATTTAATTCATTGTTTTATATTATTAAGGAATGCATTACACGCTTGTTGTGTTGTTGATTAAACGGATGTGGTGTGTTTTTTATCTGTAGTGAAAGGCAGAAAGTAATGATCAGTTTTATATGGTCATGAACACACCACAAACCAAAACTCCTGCGTGAGCTGGAAAAGGAGCTTGTGATGATCCTGATTTTGGGGAGTTTTCCTTCTGAAATAATTATACTGGGACAGAATGAATCCCTGTCCTACATTTGAATTCATCTTCAGTATCCTGGTCATGGCTTTCGTGGAACTGGTCCTTGTCACTGGGAGCAAAACATACCTGATGGATAAGGATCAATGGATGTATTCATGGACTTTGGGGTAAAATAGCCGCTGTGGTAGGCAAAGAACATTATGAACACTCCACAAGGTTCGACATGATGTGTGTCTTGTGGTGCTTTTCTGCTCACCATGGATGTGAAGGGTGGTTATTTGAGTTACCGTAGCCTTCGTGACAGCTTGAACCATTTTGGACGTTGTCCTCTCATCAAAAGGCATTTGTGCCTGCGGAAGTCCCCCCCCACCATTCTGTGTAAACACTGAAGCACCCATGTCATGCGCATGGTCTGCAGGCCTAATACGACTCGTTCCAGTCAACCCACGCAATCCTGAAAAAAAAATAAATAAATATTGAAATGGGCTGTAGTACACTCTACAGCCAAAAGTTTGTGGACGCCTGTCCATAACATCTTGTTGAACATCACGTTCCAGATTTATTTCCCCTTTGCCGTTAACCTCCACTCTTCTGCGAAGGCTTTCCGCTAGATTTTGGAGCGTTGTTGTGGGAATTTGTGTTCATTCAGCCTCAAGCGCATTAATGATGTGTGAGAAGGTCTGGGGGGCAGTCGACGTTCCAGTTCATCCCAAAGGTATCACATTCATGTCTAAAAACATATCAAAAAGGCATCAGGTGCTGGCAGTGGCGTAACCAGGAATTCATTTCGGTGGTATGAGGAAATGTACAAAATAAAATCACGATTTCCTTTCGTGATTTGTACAGTTGTGATGTGCTGTGTCCATTTCAGGTGGCTGTCGGACAGCAGTAGGTGTAGTGATGACGTGAATCTGTGATTTAATCATTCACGGCACAGACTCCTGTTATCCATAAAATAGATTACATTTATGATATTTTCAGTGGAAACGATCAAAATGATGTTAACCAGTAGACCTTATCTTATAAATCCTGATCTGTTTACTTCTTCACCAGCTGTCACCTCGACCTCTATGCTTTGGTTAGTATCTTTCCAACACAAACGGGGAAAATGCGTCCCATTTGGCGGATAGCAGCTGGTGGCCAATAAAGTGTGATTAAACAAAGGAATGCATTCGTAAAACTAACTCTAATTGCTATAATAAATGTTATTACCTAATAGTATTAAGTACTTCAATAGTTTTAGCTTTTCTTTTCCTTTCCTTGAAAGCATTCAATTCTAATTTCATTGCCTCAGTTATTGGAGTTAATTGATAGAATATGTCAGGTCTCATTGTAGGAGGTGTAGATCAACGGCATATTTGTGAGATCAGCTGCCTGAAATACAGCCATCCACCTGGCAGCCATTTCCATACTCTTCCATTAATCATCTTCCAAAGACCTTTTCAAGTTCAGTGAAGGTGAATTTGCCACCATGAGGAGTGAGAGAGAGACTGAAGACAGTAAAGCCAGATAGTGTTGGAAAAATCGTACCATTTTTCTTTTTTTTTTTTTTTTAAACTAGCTTATCCCACTGTTGATGAGTGCTGAGCATGTGCTGATTTGCCTGTTGCAGTCTTTCTCATTACTGGATCGGGGAAAGTCATCTCGTTTGTGACGTGGTGCCGGACTTCTCGGAAGTCTACGTCATAATTCTTTCAGCACATTTCTCAACATCGATGGTCAGGATGTCTAGAGTATACCAGACCGTTCTTTTCAGTGATGGTGTGGCAGTTACCCTGGAGGATATTATTTTTGGCTTTTCTTTCTTTACGTGTGTGTTGTCGGTGTTGAAAGCTGACAACCATTTTGTTTATCACTGCACTTTTGGCTGTGAAGAATTGTACTCCAAGGGGAAACATTTTTCCCCTTATTGGAGGCATTAGTTGAAAGACGGAGAATGGGAGAGGTCTTCAGGTGTCAGAATGCTCACCAGGTTTCCCGCTGCCTTCAGTGCAAGGACATATTTTACCAATGCCTCTGCTTTTGTTCTCCCACATGACATTTTCGGTTCTTGCGCTTCACAAGCAGCACTGTTTTGTATCGATTATTGAATAGAAGTAGTACATGACGGGTGAAGTCAGGGGGTGGATCTGAGTAAGGATCTGAGTGACTTTGACAAGGGCCAAATTGTGATGGCTAGACGACTGGATCAGAGCATCTCCAAGACGGCAGGTTTTGTGGGGTGGTCCCAGTATACAGTGGTTAATACCTACCAAAAGTGTTCCGAGGAAGGACAGCCAGTGACATGGTCATGGGTGCCCAAGGCTCATTGATATTCTTGAGGAGCAGTACCTCAAGAACCTTGGGTCCTGGCATTCATGTGGATGTTACTTTGACACGTATCACCTACCTGAACATTGTTGCAGACAAAGTACACCCCTTCATAGCAACGGTATTCACTACTGGCATTGGCCTCTTTCAGCCGGATAATGCGCCCTGACACACTGCAAAAACTGTTCAGGAATGGTCTGAGGAACATGAAAAAGAGTTCATGGTTTTGACATGGCCTCCAAATTCCCCCAGTACTCAGTCCAATCGAGCATCTGTGGGATGTGCTGGACGAACATGTCCGATCCATGGAGACTCCACCTCGAAGCTTACAGGGCTTAAAGCGTCTGCTGCTAACATCTTGGTGCCAGGAACCACAGCACATCTTCAGAGGTCCTGTGGAGTCCATGCCTCGACGGGTCAATCGAGGCTGTTTCGGTGGCACTAGGGGGACCTACACGATATTAGTCAGGTGGCTATGGCTGATTGTGTATACCAATGTTCAAAAGTTTGTGGACACCTCACCATCACACCCATATGTAGTTCATCCATAAATTGTCGCCACAAAGTTGGAAGCATGCGCTTGTATAGAATGCCTTCGTGTGCTGTAACATTACAGTTTCCTTTCACTGGAACTAAGGAACCTGCTCCAGCATGACGACGCCCCTGTGCACAAAGCGAGCTCCATGAAGACGTGGTGTGTTACGGTTGGACTGGAAGATCTCAAATGTCCTGCACAGAGCCCTGACCCCTCAACCCGACTGAACACCTTTTGGAATGAACTGGAACACCGACTGCACCCCAGACCTCCTCACACAACATCAGTACCTGATCTCACTAATACTCTTGTAGATGAATGATTACAAATCCCCACAGCCACGCTCCAAATCCTAGTGGAAAGCCTTCTCAGAATGGTGGAATAAAGCTGGAATGGGATGTTCATGAGAGGGTCAGGTGTCTACAAACATTTGGCCGTATAGTGTGTGTATATATAGGATGGAATGATGGTTATTTTTTTTTTAATCGTCCTATTTATAGAATATATCAGATTTAGGAAAAATATCTAATAACCTTCAGTCCCAAATCTCTTAGAATGGATGTAATATTATCAGCATGTTGGGGCTCATTTGCACGGAATTGATCAGGTTTAGACTAATTATGTTACGGCTCTTTTTTTTTTGTTTGTTTGTTTGTTTTTTTGAATTGGTCATTTGATATTCAGGTAAACCTTCAAACGGTACTTGAGCTAAAACATGTATCTAATCAGAGCAGTACATAACATCATTAAATTGCTGATTTTCATTTGTTGTCATTCTTGCCTAGACCTTAGCCATCAGAGTGCCAGGGTGGTGTGATACATCCGGGAGAGTTGTTAACACCTTAACGTGGATTATTTTCTTATGACGGTGTGGCCATGTGTTGTGTGTTCTTCCTTTTGTACGACTGATTTGGTGACCGATTTGAAATAAGAATGTATTTTTCACTGACAAGTCGCGCTTTAACAGTTAGTGTTAAATGTTGTGGAATGTCCATAAAGGAGCTTAGTTCCTGTTATCACTTGTGTTACAGCAGCATTAACCAGTTATTTCTTCCCTAGCTGTTTTTTTTTCCCCCCTCGTCATTAATAAAACCACAAAAAAAAATACAGCTCCAAAGAACGCCATCCTGAAGCTTGTCCCATGTCAGAAAACCGTTACATAAACATGTCCTAATAGAAATCCTCACCATATCAAGTAATGCATCGCATTTTTAAAATCCATTTTATTAGCCTTAGATTATGTGTATGAGCTGTTAATGCTGCGCTGTTACAAATATTAACCCATACTCTCCGGCATGAGAACTCGGTAGACCTGTGGTATGAAAGGCAAATATTCTTTATAGTGCAGTTTTGTCCTGCTGTTCATTCTGAGCTCACTAATCAATAATAATCAGTACACGTTTATTGCCTACTCAGCGTGGCTCAAGGTCCCTTTCCAGAACCTTCACACTAACCGTCCCTCAGTGGTGGAATGAACTTCCAACCTCAATCCGGACCAAAGAATCTCTCAAGCATTCGGGCTAGAGGCTTCTTTTCACCTGTCAAGAACTCCTCAAGATCTGACTTACAAATCGCCAAGATTGTAGAAGAGTTATGACGTCTTAGCCAAGGAAGAAGCTGTTTCAGCATGTTTAAAAAAAAAAAAAAAAAAAAATATCCAGGTGAGTTTATTTTTCAGCACTGCAGGCGGAACATCCTGTGATGTACAGCTCTTTGGCATGCTGCAGGACGATGCTGTCTGGAAGACGTTAGCAGGAACAGAGCTATCAGGTATTTTGGGAAAACAGGCCTTGGCTTTCACTTTAAAACATTGTAAAGCACAGAACCCGTGGTTTTAAGCACAACAAAGGATTTGTAATCTGCTACTGCATGTGAATCTCTGTTTCAAATTATTATTATTTATTTATCTTTTTAAATGATACACGTGTAGTCAATCAGGATTGATGTTGATCTCACGCTGTGTATCGGCACATGAGGTACACTCCAGATGTTTCGTCGGTGTTTCGTAAGATCTGTGTTGTAGTACCACAGTGCTGTTGAATTCTCAAATCTGATCCCAAATTTTCTATAAGAGCAGCTCAGAAAGTCGTGCTGGCTGTAATTCAAATCGGGTTTATATTACTGCGTTTGGTCTAATGTTATTGTTTCTATGGTAACATCTCATTCAGAGGGACCTGTCTGGCAGAGGATCCACATAATCCATGGTTAATAATAAGCAGTTTTGTTTTTTTTTTAAAAGGTGTTTGTTATTTAAGAAATAGAATATGTAAATGTTGATATAGTAAAGTTTACTGTGAGCAGATAGTCTCCGGTTTTAGCAATTTTGCTCTAACAGTAAGTTTTTCCAACACAGGAAAGTCTTCAGGACAGGTTTTTTTTTTTTTTGTGCGGTCTTTTTCTGCGTTGTTTTTGTCTTAGCGTCAAGCGAGTGAAAAAATAAAGAGCGACTGGAGATAAAGAACCACCCGATGCGAAGCGGCGTGAATTAAAATCGTGTAACGCACACCTAGCCGTTGTTTATCCCGCTTATACCGCGGTCACTCGCCAGCATTGACTAGTTAAAGCTGCCACTGATGTTTACAGTGCAAAATCTGACTGAAAAGATAAAAATAAGGGTTAATTTTCATTAGTTTATATACGGGTCGTTAGATCTAGAACCCCGTTCTAAATCATACACGGAGATAAAGTAATGCAATAAGGTTACTTTCATTTGAATGAATTCTATTAAATAGTTATTAGAGAAAGAGATCATGTGTGTGTGAATTACCTGCGTCTGTGCCGCGTCTCTACTAATACTTAAGCTGTGAGTTTAACTGTATGTTACTATGGTTATAGTTGTTTACAGGCAGCGCATTAATTGAGAAAGGTGATTAAACTGACCGGAACTAGCTGTGGTGTATACATTTTATTTATATATATATATATATATATATATATATATATATATATATATATATAAACACGTTTTTAACGCACACCTTCCAGCCAATCAGAATCGAGTATTTGTACAAACCATGGTATAATTAGAAAAATCTGCCGCTTGTCACATAACTGAGAAACTGCAATGCGTGAAGACTTTCCCTGAGGTGGAAAACTTAAAGGAACAGCTTTACCTTTTTAAAGCATTGACACTGAGTGAAATCTTATGAATGTTAAACTACTCCTTACAGAAAGCCTTACCAGAGCCATACTCTGTTGGTTGTTTGGGTTTGTTTGTTTTTTTTATCCACTTACTATGGGGTTTAAATTATCATCATTTATGTAATCTCCATGCTTGCCACAATTTAGTTCTAATTCGACTGCTCGATGTCACTCATTTTAAGTGCTATAGTGTATAGTACTCTTTTTGGCTATAGTGTAGATTTTGGAAGGGAATCCCACTTCTTTATTTCTGTTGCCTCAGGAATGGGACCAGATGAAAACTGTTCACCGCGCACAACCATTTGTGTTTGTATTAAAACTGACGTCCTTATGGTTTGGGAAATTATTGGTTCCATGAATATCTGCCCGATGATGGATATTTTCCCGAATTTATCCTATGACTCTTGTAACAGAAACGACGTGTCCACGAAAAAAAAACATGAATTTCCACACTCTGTGTACAAATAAACATGGCATGATTTGAATATTTTGGTCTTATATTGGCCTCATAATATACTGTTAGTAAAATAAGTAACCATAAAACCAGTTCTAAATGTTTTATTGACAATAACAGATTTTTCTAATTATGGAAAGCAGATATAGTAAGGAGAATATATCGCAGCCATGTGGTGTGCATTGCTAGTACATTCTGAAAGTACTTGGAGAGTAAAAACAACTATTTGTTTCTGTGTATTCCAGCAGGTTTGACTGAAGATGAAAAGGCTGGTATAAAACTGTTGTATTTTATTTATGGGAATATGTGTTTTATTATTTCCAGGTTTCAGAACCTGTTGTGCTCAAACAGTTATTTTAGTATAGATGTGTTGGTAGTAAATAGTAAAGCAAAAAAAAAAAAAAAAAAAACCTATTTCATCTTTCCACTAGCAAAAATATTCTCTGATAAACGAAACCTTAAAAATACTCACCTATATTTAACTTGTTTTTTTGTTTGTGGTTTTTTTTTTTAAAATATATAAATAAACCTGTGTTTTGTTTGCACTTGTTTGATATCTATGAGAGTAGAGTATCCAAAATCCAAAAGTTAAACAATAAAGATGATCATTTTCCACAGCGTTCTTTGCTCATATTTACCAAGGGTGCCAATATTATTGGCGGGCACTCTATTTGTAAATCAGACTCTACCTTTTTTTTTTTTTTTTTTTTTTTCTTTTTTCTTTCTTTCAGAGAGAAGAATGCTTACAAATAAGTTCCTGCCTGTTCTGGTTTCTGCTTTAAGTACAATGGATATTAAAAAGTTTACACCCCCCTGTTAAAACAGCAGGTTTTTTTGTGATGTAAAAAATGAAGGAAGGATAAATCGTATCAGAGCACTTCCACCTTTAATGTAAAACATTACAGCCTGTACAATGCCATTGAAAACCAAACTGACACATTTCAGAGGAAAAAGATTTATTTATTTCTTTTCAAACTTGGACTAACCTAATTGCATAAGTGTGCACACTCCTAAACTGATCCTTTACTTGAAGTACCTTTTTGAAAATTAAATATCAAAGTGGAGGGAATCGTGAATAGCTACGAATACCAGTTAAATTTAGTGCAGAACATTCAGGAGTCTGCTGGTAATCTGAAGATGAAAAGGAACTTCCCCTTTCAGCACGACAATCACCCAGAGCATACGGTGGGGGAAATAAGTATCGGACGCGTCGACATTTTTTTCAGTAAATATATTTCCAATCAGGTTATTCACATGGAATTTCCACCAGACGTCAGTATTAACTCAAGAAATCCACACACACAAAGAAATCACAACATTAAAGTCTTGCGTGGTGAGCGTGAGCAGTGGAGTGCACTGCCTATTGTTTTCTCTGTGACGATGGCACCTGCTGCCTCCAAGTGTTTCTGGAGCTCTTTCCGAGTGGTCCATGGCTCTTGGGCTATTCTTCTGACTATTCTTCTGACTCCCTGGTCAGAAATCTTGCGAGGAGCTCCTGTGCGTGGCCGGTTGATGACGGAGTGATGTTGCTTCCACTTGCGGATAATGGCCCCAATGGTGCTTACTGAAAGATTCAGAAGTTTTGAAATGCTTAGTATCCGATTCCATCAATATGTTTCACAACAATAAGGTTGTGAAGGCCTTGGGAGCGCTCTTTGCTTTTACCCATCATGAGATGTTTCTTGTATGACACCTTGGTAATGAAAAGCCTTTTTATAGACTATCAATTTACTAACCCAGCTGATATTAATGTGCACAGATAGGGGGTATAATTACTTACGGATTTCAGCTGATTCCTTGCCATACCTTGCCTTGGAAACCCGCTTTTGATTAGCATGTTTAATACTTTTCCCCTGTGTCATTCCACTTTATTACACACAACTTTATTTAATCACTTTAATGTTGTGAATTCTTTATATTTCTGGATTTCTTGAGTTAATACTGATGTCTGGTGAAAATTTCATGTGAATAGCCTCATTGGAATTGGAATGTTGTGTGAGGGAAATAAGTCCGACACTTATTTCCCTCACTGTATGCTTTGGGTGATTGTCGTGCTGAAAGGTGAAGTTCCTTTTCATCTTCAGATTACCAGCAGACACCTGAATATGTTGCACTAAAATTGACTAGTATTTGGAGCTATTCGCGATTCCCTCCACTTTGATCAAAGTCCCAGTTCTAGCTGAAGTAAAGCAGCCTTAAGCATGATGCTGCCACCACCACGCTTCACCGTGGGTATGGTGTTCTTTTGGTGATGCACTTTTGTTTTTGCCCCAAAAAATACCTTTTGGAATTGGTCTCATCAGACCACAACACATTTTGCCACATGGTTTGAAGTGATTTAGTTGAGTGTGGATGTTTTTGTGAGAAAGGGCTTCGGTCTAGACACCTTACCCTCATAGCCCAGACTTGTGAAGTATATGAGAGATTATCACATGCAGAGAGTAATCAGTACCTGTCAGATGTACCTGCTGCTCCTTTAATGTTGCCGTAGGTCTCTTGGCAGCCTCCCTTGTAAGTTTTTGTCTTGTCATTTTGTAAATGTCGGAGGTATGTCCCGTTCTTCGTGATGTCACTGTGGTGATCCATTTTCTCCACTTGATGATGTTGATTCCCAGTGTTCCATGGTATATTTAATGTTTTGGAATTTCTTTTAAACCCCTCTATTAATTGATCCCGTTCGACAGTGAGACCCTGAACAGGTTTTGTACGCTCGTTGCAGTCCATGGCTTCGGCAGTCAGATGAAATCAACGAGATGTGAAGAAAATCGTACAGAAACAGCTGGTCTTTATTTGGGATTTCTAAGAATAATGTCATGGATGACATCCTACAGACCATTCTGAACACAAACACATCACCAATTATAAAAGGGTGTGCACACTTATGCAACCGAGTTATTGTAAGTTTTCTATTTTTCCCTAAACTGTTTCTGGTTGTTTTTCACTTAATTTTTATACGTTGTTATTTCACATTGAGGGTGGAAAAATTTCTGACATGATTTGTCTTGTTGTCGTCGTCTTCATCTTTTTTTTTTTTTTTTTTTTTTTTTTTTTTTTTTTGTTTACACAGGGGTGTGTAAATTTTTTCCTTCCACTATACTTTGAATGTCCTTTTATAGTATTGCACCTTTTGGGGGAATTTACATTAAACCCCATCAATTGTATATACGACATTTCTCTTATGTTGATCTAATCCTAAAACCTTTTATTGCTAGATTAATAGAGTTTTAAATAGTTTATTATTTAATAGTGAATTTACTTCATGTAGACAAACATTTAAAATCTTAATTGATCGATTTCCGCTGGTTTAGACCTTCTCAATTAGGAATCCTGAGTTGATGGGGGCGTTTTCTTTGGCATTGTGTAGTCAGAGATTGAAACATTCAGAATTATGTAGCATTTCTGAGCTATTTTTATTTACAGCCATTAAACCTTATTTTTGATGTCCTTTTTTTTTCCCCTTTGTAAAAGAGGGAAGTCCTAGTCTTACTCTATTTTATTTACATCATCCAGCCCTATTGATGCTTCAGTAATTCAGGATTCGACTGCAAATTGCATTATTCAAATTTCACCTTCTGTAAGCTCCGAGATGACCCCAGAGCATACTGTTAGATTCTGATTTTATCTTGGTGCTGTTTTGAAGCTGGATGTTTCATTGCCTGTACTTGTTTAATCTAAGCTTTGTTGATTATTGATTGACAGGTCACCCTTTTGTTAAAGACATTTCCCTAGTGTCAAATCAACAACACCGAATCACTAAATCTCCCAGTACTGATGCGCCAAAATGCTTTGTTCTGCATCCTATACAATGTCTTTCTTTCTGTCCAGTCAGCAGAGACGGTGCAGATGTGACCCTAACACCCTCTGACGGTGTTGCAAATAAACCACAAAGCACAGTGCTGCTGAAATTTCCAGCGAAGTTTATACTGCAAACTAACAGTATATACTATTCAAGGTTGGACTTTTTGTGAAACTGTACTAATGAATTTATTCAGTATGCAATGAGTTTTTGTTGTTGTTTTTTTTCCCCATGTTGAGTTTTAGGGTTATTTACCATTACTATTATATATACTAGTTTTTCTATTTGCGATTACTATTATTTGTTCAGTAGTTTGGTCCTATTTAACATTTGCATTGCTTTCTGAACTTTGCCTGTTGAACGTATTTAATATAACAGCAAATATAAAGTAAGAGAAGCTCCATATTGAGTAGGTATGCCAAACAGAAACAGCTATATTTCTAGGATCTGTCTCAGACAAAAAAGGCAATCAAACCAGAGCCCTGTGCTTGA
This sequence comes from Ictalurus punctatus, assembly GCF_001660625.3. Taxonomy (NCBI): domain Eukaryota; kingdom Metazoa; phylum Chordata; class Actinopteri; order Siluriformes; family Ictaluridae; genus Ictalurus; species Ictalurus punctatus. Next base: position 31,674,879 of record NC_030416.2, read on the forward strand.
TTTTTTTTTTTTCTTCTTCTTCTTCTTCTTTTCTCCTTTTTTTGAAACGTTAAGAATCAGTTTGCCATGGTGATACCACCTGTTTGGAGTAAAACATAAAAGAGGAACCAACAAAAGACAGATTTTCCTACTTTGATAACAGAAGAACAAAATAAATCATAGACCCTTGAAAACTCCAGTGAAGTGCAATTTTTTATTATTATTTTTTTTTATTATTCGTACAGACAGGAACTGTGTCAAGAAAAGTAACTCTAACTTCAGTTCGCCTGAAGTTAGCGGCAAAATTCAAAGAGATGTGACCATGTTGTTTTTTTTTTTTCCCCTTCAGATTTTCTTAAATAGGAACATATGAGCTGAAAAGCTGCAGCACACCAATGGTAAATTGGACTGGATTCTAATGTCTCTTGGATAGCTTCCACTATGCCAAGAGCTTAGAAGAAAGTCACAAATTGCAGAGTACTATTCGGGGGGGGGGGGGGGGGTTGCATTTTAGTTAGTTTTTTTTTTTTTTCTTTTCCCCTGAGCACCAGAGATGCAAGAGTGGAATGATACAATATTTATGCATATTAATACTTTTCTGTAAAACGACCAAGCATTTGAACCTAGCATTTTATTTAGAAATTTGCAATCAGATTTCAGGACTTTCGGATTCATCTTAAAGAATTTGCTGTTAGAAAGTTAAATAGCTTAAATGTTTAGAGATAATACCCTAGAAGTGTATTAAATCACAAAAAACATACGTGTCAGAAGACTTATTTCCCCTCACTGGGGACAAATGCTATTACAGACATATATTAGGTGTTGTACGTATGGCCTAGCACCGATCGTTTCATACACAAGGGAGTTCTGAGAGAGGGAGTTTGTGTCTGTACTAAAAAAACACAGCCTTGATGAGCTGACATGCATAAGGGCCAACATACAAAGCTGCTTTTAAATGCCACATATAAGTAGAGGGCTCAAGAGGAAATCTTTTCAGTTTATAGCTGTTCTGTTCTGGGATTGAAGAATTTGCACTGTTCTGTTTTCCCAGAGCCCGCAGCACACAGGCCCACGCACCCGCAGCGTTTATGACCATGTTTCACAAGCTCGAAATACTGTAAAAGTCTAATAGCTCATGTAATGTGGCAGAAAATAATTCAGTGAACACAATTCAGAGATAACATTCCTTAAGCAAAACACAGTAGGCTCGATTGCTTTACATTCATCTGGCACCAATAAAAAGTAAAGCTACATTCCAAATCATATATCACCCCACACTCTTAGAAAAAGGTTAAATGTAGAGCACTTCAGTTCCTCAACTGTCTTTCCGGGCAGCTCTGAAATGTTCACGTTTAGATTGTGTGATAAACAGAAACCAGTGGTGACTACCATAGTGTCAACTACAAACGTATTGCCGCCACTCCTGAAAATGAGTAAAGGTTCAGGCGTAGTTCCCGCTCACCTCTTCCCTGTGTGTGCATGAGTTTGCATGTTCTCCCCGTTTTTCAGGGGTTTCCCCTGGGTACTTCAGTTTCCTCCAACAGTCCAAAAGACATGCATTGTAGGCTGACTGGCATTTCCAATTTGTCTGTAATGTAGGAATGGGTGTGTGATTGTTCCCTGCGACGGGTTGGCACCCCCCGTCCAGGTTGTCCCCCCACCTTGTGCCCAGAGTTCCCTGGGATAGGCTCCGGTCTCCACGTGACCCTGTGTAGGATAAGCAGTATGGAAAATGAATGGATGTTTGAATGGATTACTTCTCTTTTCAAGATGTGATGCAGAAACACATTTGGCAGAAGAAACCAGTCTGGACAGGACATCAGTCCATCACAGGTCATCTCACACACACGGGTATGCATACCGTACTTTTGGCCATGTAATGTATATGGATCCTATCACTTAAATTAAAACGCGTTATCTGTTATTATGATGTGGGTGCACTCTTCAATTCAGACCACAGTTCAGTCTTCCAATGGGATTCGAATCCAGAGACCGAGACTCGCGTTTAAAAACGTGAACACACTGTTTTTACATCATTTTGTTTTGCTCGGGAGATTAATAATACCATCGATCTTCTCAATCCACTCCTTTCAGCAAACACGCCAGTGGAATGCACAGCCCGAAAAACAATGCTTGCATCTGACCACCGAGTATAATTCCTACTGCTGTTCCAATGTTGCTTGGCTCCATTTCATTGCTGTACTTTTCTGCAACACTTGATTTGGAATCAAATAGAGTGGTTGTAAAAACTGAAATATTACAGTACACTCTTCCAGACATCTGAAACATTTTTATTATGGCCCTGATTGGTTTTAATAGTACTTTTATGCATTTTATCCTACGTCCACTGGTCAACAATCTCTCCTAGTTGTAGTAAGTGCGCTGTGTTTTACCATCATGATAGGTCTGCACATTGTGCACCTCTGCTCTAGTAAGAGAGAAAAGGTGAAGAAAGTCAATGTATTGTACTGTGGAGCAGAACTAGTAAGAGCTTTGTATACGTAAATTAGAAATTTTAAATCGATTATAAACTTGACAGGAAGTCAGTGAAGAGATGCCAGAATAGGGGAAAATATGATCCCGCTTTTTGGTCCCTGTTAAAAATCTAGCTGCTGCATTTTGCATAAGCGGCAGACGAGATAAGGCAGATTGAGGAAGGCCAACATACAAAGAATTACTGTAGTCCAGCCATGATGTAACAAGAGCGTGAATCATCGTTTCTAGGTCTTTTCTAGAGAGAAACTGTTTTAACCTTGCAATAGATCTTAAATGAAAGAAGATTCCCTTAACAACAGCACTGATTTGTTTATCAAAGTGCAAGTTGAAGTCAAAAAGAACTTTTTGATATTTTTATTAACAGAGAGAGGACCTGACTGGGCCTCAAGATGAAAAAGGGTATGAGAAAATGTGAGGCAATGCACTAGGCGTATATGGTTCCCTTGCCTATGAAAGCATGAGGTGAAGTACCATCTAGGTGCTCCTACATGTGGACAAAATGAAATGAAGTGCCCTCTAGGTTCTCCTATGAGACAAAGTGAAATGAAGTGCACGCTTGGTCTACCTACGTTAGAACTTGAGATGAAGTGCCCTCTAGGTTCTTCTGCATGTTAGAACATGAGATAAAGTGCCTCCTAGGTGCTCCTAATTGTGAGAAAATGTGATGAAGTACCCTACTTCCAACCCTTCAATTCGGGGCGGGGGGGATATTAAATGCCCTTTAGGTTGCTCACTGTGTGAGAATACGTGATGCAATGCACTATATGGTTCTCTTACCTGTGAGAAAATATGATAAAGTGCCCAGTAGGTGTCCCTACATGCGAGAACATGAGATTAAGTCGCCTCTAGGAACTCCTACATTTGAGAAAATGAGATGAAGTGCCCTCCAGGTGCTCCCATGTGCAGGAAAATGTACTCTCTAGGATTCTTTTGCAAAAAAAAAAAAGAAAAAGCTTAATTCCCTCCAGGTGCTCTTTTGTTTTTTTTTATTTAAAAAAATTTGCCCCTGCCCCTCAGGCAGCCTGTGTCCCCCCCTTAATTGGAGGATGATGATGATGATGATGATGATGATTATTCACTCAACTGCTTTCATTACGCTCAATTTCCAGGTCACAGTCGGAGTGAATCCAGAGTCTACCCCGGGAACGCTGGGTGTGAGGTGGGAAAACACTCTACATGATTCACCTGTCCATCACAGGGCACCACACACACACTCATTCACACCTAGAGGCATTATACTATAACTAGTCCACCAACTGGCATTTTTTGGCAGGTGGGGAAAAAAGTTTTCGTGTCCAAGGCTCAATATTGCTTCCATTTCTGTCGCGTTTGCTCCCGAAATTGAATCTGTGCGACCTCAAAATATATTTGGTAGGATTTGTGCAAATGCAAATAATTGTTGTGGTGCGACCGGTTTTCGTTTCCCTACGAAACGTTCGCTAACTACTGCACGGTATGTGCTTTCCGTGAGCGATACAGCGAGCGGTCCGTCGTTCTATCCAACGTTACATAACCAATTAAGTCATCCTTCATTTCATAATGCATCATTCTTAACTTTAATGCAGATTTTAGATAATATAAATATTAGCCGACAATCGCTCTCTTTCACTGCGCTCTGTTATCACGTGACGGGGAGCTAACTCGCGCTCTGGAGAGAGAAGATAAAAAGAACACTGAGAGATTTCTTTTGTAAGCTGCCTAAAATTACAGATAATGTAACTCCTGGAGTTGGTGATGGAGATCATGTGGTGAATGTGGATCCACCAGTGGAAAGAAGGCTCCCAGTTTTCAGAGAGAGAATGGCTGGAAGACTTCGAGTGGCTTCATTTTCGGTGGGTGCTCCTAAATTTGTGCTGGTGCTCCTAACGTTTTAAAGTTTAGGAGTACCAGTGCCAATGTGTTTTTAAAAAAAAAAAAAAAAAAAAAAAGTTCATTTCGAGCCCTGGGGTCCCACCTCTCAAAAACACATTCCAATAAGTGCACTGAAGGAGACGAGGAGCCTATGAGGAACTCCACATAGACAGTAATCAGGATTAAACCAGAGACCCTGGAGCTGTAAGACCTCCCAGGGGATCGGCAGTTTCTGAAATACCAGAGCATCTGGCACTAACAACCATGCCACGATTAAAGTAATAGAGATCACATTTGTCCCCATTCTGATGTTTGATGTGAACGTTAACTGAAGCTCTTGACCTGTATCTCCATGATTCTCTGTGTGTGTGTGTGTGTGTGTTGCAGAAACTGCATAAAAGCCATGTTATTTTCCTCAAGCACCCAAATCGCAGAATATCCATATTCATGAAAAGATTGTTAATTGTAGCTGAGTAATTAAGGCACACTTGCTTTTGATGAACGTTTTCTCTCTCATGTGTGTCCAGTGATCTCCTTGACTCCTGGCCAGATGTTCCATATCACTTTGCTCAGCAGTGGGAAGACCATGAAGCTCGTATAAATAGAGTAAAAGGCAATGCGCAGGGGCAGGACAACTCAGTGGCTCTCGCACACCAGCAAGGGCAACACCACGCTTGTCGTTTCGACTCGTATTTATTTCTGCGTCTGTGATCAGTCCAGGAGGCTTCACTGCGCTGGGAACAGAGATGAAACTCGTCGTGTTGTGCGTCGTGGTCGTCCAGGTTCATGCAGTGCTGCTCATGGTCGAGGAAGAGCGCCGAGTATCACCAACCCACCATATCTTCCGTCAAACAGGTACAGAAAGAACACTGTCATGGAGGTCTTTCTCTGCGGATGAAAAACAGATTTATAGTAGTGTAGGTGAAATCATCTCATTTCAACATTTCCTGATCTAGATGTTCTTCTTCTTCTTTTTCTTCATTATTATTATTAATAATAATAATAATAATAATAATAATATAACCGCATGTTTCCAGATTGTCGCCTGTTTATAGCGCTCTGCTTTCTTCTTCTTTTTCTTCTTCTTCTTTTTAAACGTGCACTGAATCACTTTTGCACTTCTTTTTAATTATTTCCACATCAAACTTATGTTTTTGTTTCCTTCTTCTGTTCTTTCAGGTTGCCTTTCATTATCTAAAGCACCTTAATGTATGAAATGTGATTTATATAAATCCACGTACTTTCAATTTTACAAACATTTGAGCAAGGGTTGTTTTTTTTTATTTTATTTTTTTTATTATTATTATTTTTTTTTTTTTAAATCGTCTCTTATTCGGTAAGGTTTTGGAGCATACAGTGTTCTTTTGTTTAGTTTTGTTGTTGTTGTTGATATTTAAGCTTTATTATTATTATTATTATTATTATTATTATTATTATTATTATTCAACCATCACATCACTATACTGTACTTTTCCTGTAAAGCAACAAGAAAAAGTACCTTTTAGTGTGTATCTTTTACCTAGAAAGATGCATGTAGTGTATCTTTTAAAACTTGCTCTACAATCAATTATAGTCCATTTTATTTACCTGAAATGATTTTTTAATGACACTCTATATGAATCCTTCTATGACAAAGATGCACGCTAAAGGTACTAAACTGTTCCTACTACTAAACTAAACTCCTTTTCCTTGTCCGTGTAACATAGTTGTGTATCTTTGACCTTGAAAGGTGCATGTAGTGTAACTTTTAAACTTACTCTACATATTCTCCAATGAATTATGGTCCATTTACGTACCTTAAATGAATCTGTAAAGGTACACTACATGAATCGTTCTAGGTGAAAGATGCACTTTTGTACGTTTCCTTGTCGCTGTAACTTTTGTACCTCCAGTGTGTATTTTTTACCTATAAATATGCGTGTAGTGGACCTTTTTATTCTGGTCAATTTATCAACGTTAAATCATTTTAAAAGTACCTTAGACAACAGTTTTCAAGTGAAAGATGCATATTATCTGTAACCATATTACTTGGTACAAGCAAAGGTACACTAGTTTAGTGTACTCTCTTTTTTTTTTTTTCTTTATATTTAAGATTTGTTTGTGTGGATCAGGATCAGGGGGGCAGTTGCTCAGAATAGAATCGAGGTAAGATACACACGGGTACAACACGAGTGCCACTGATAATCTCCGAAAAAAAGAATAAATAGAAAAAAAAACAAAGAGAGTACACTCATTCTTTTTTCTGAGCTTATCAGTGGCACTCGTGTTGTACCCGTGTAAATCTTACCTCGATTCTATTCTGAGCAACCGCCCCCTGATCCTGATCCACACAAACACATCATCTTGGGGTTTTGTTGTTGTTGCTTTTTGCGTCTAAAATTCAGCTGAGAATAATTTTCAAACCTTTGCAAGAACTTGGTGTCTCTATAAAGACCGTCGAGCTCAGTCCTTCTGTTGTTCTCACTGTTGCGATCATTTCCACCAGCAGATCTCTGGAATCCTGAAAAACATCAAACGCTGTTTGCCCGAAGGGGACTCGCAGAATATGAAAGATCACAAGCGATGGTAGGCCTTTTCATATCACAGCCTTTTATTAACTTCATATTATGCTCACTATCTCATCATGAAAGCATCTGAACTGGGGAGAGGAGAAGAAATCCACTATACAGAAAAGAGAGCGGGAGATAACACTTGGAGTAATGAAGGAGTAATAAAATAAATTAAAACATTCTGTATGTGTTTGTGCATAATTATTGTTCAGGCACAGGCTTGCAGATTGGCCAGTTGTTGTTTTTTTTTTTTTCTTTTATTGCTACTTCTTTATTGTGCAAAATAAATCTATCAGTAAATAACGTTGATTTTATATGCTGACGTAATGCACACTGTGTTAACTTTTGTTCAGCTAATGAATGACTTGTTGTACTGTGAACGCAGAGGAAAGTAATTGAAAGGGATTTTTTTTTTTTTTTTCTTTTTAGGAAATCATGAGAACATTAAACCAAAAATATTTACCGAGGAAAAAAAATTCTATTCTACTCGTATTTTGGTACTACTAATTGCCTCTGTCCTAAATGTAATAGATTTTGTAGGTTTACGTCATTGTTTAAAATGAAAAACAAGAATAATGAGAGAATATGTGGTGGGTGGATTCAATTAGGAAGGAATGTACAAACAATACTAAGCCCCGAATACAGACCTAGCTCTAACTGCAAAAACCAGTAATGAAAAACTATTTCTGTATACAATGGCAATGAAAATTATTTGGAGTCTCGAGTGTAAGTGCTTTGAAACAGTCTGCAACTCTCAGTTGTCTGACATGGGAAAGTCTTCAGAGCAAAACGCTGGAGTTTGGAGTCACACACTGGAGTTAAAACACGCTATGTATCGCTTTAACAGTTTTATAAAAGCTCTGCGATTGTGCTGCAGGATGCAAGAAATGAAACATGGTGTGAGATCCGAGTTACCACCCTGACGCGTGTTCTAGGGTTTATTCCTCGAATATGACGGCAACTTGTCAACACCTATCAATGTTTTAATATATTCATTAAAGGACAGCATATCATACATTTTATCCGTACATTCATAGTTTTTGTTTAATGTTCTAGAATATCTGTAGATAAGTTACTTTCTGTCCTTACGTACAGTATATTATAGCTGTTATAAATGATCATAAATCCCTTTGTTTAAAGACTTTCCTGTGTCGGAAAGCTTCAAATGAGAGCGTTGGCTCTGCCTGTTATGAAGTGCTGATACTGGCGACTCCTTCCAATGATCTCAAAGAAAATCAACATAACCCATATTAACAAATACACGCCTTTTTAATCCGGTCATGTTCAGTGTCCACTATACGAGTCTCTGTGTAAGTTGTTCCTACACGAGCAATAACCTCTTAGAAACTGTGATTTGAATTACAATCAGAACTACTGTCAGAGCTGCTGTTATAGAAAATCACGGCCAGAGAGAAAAGGTGATGTTACACAGTGGTAAACAGTCGACTGTGTTACGTGCCAGGGCGTAATTAGTTTTGTTTTCTTTTACTAGTGTGGGGTTTTTTTTGTGTGTGTGTGTGTGTGTGTTTTGTTCTCTCTTGCTTTCTCGCTCTTTCTCCTCGCTCTCTCTCTTTCTCCTCTCTCTCCTCAGTGCAAAGCTTAATGGAGACCAGCTGACTCTAGTGACTCTAGTTACTCTAGTCTACCAAAGAGTCAATTTTCAAATGACGTTTTTGTTTTGTATTTTCCGTACTGTCCCAACTTTTTCGGAATTGGCCAGCTTGATAAATGAGGCCCAGTGTTAGCTCTGGTTTGTATCTCCTAGTGGAAGTTTCATAATTTAATCACTGCGGTGAAGTTGTAACAAATCTCTGTGTGTGTATTTCATTTAGAAACCGCTTAATGATCCAGTGTTGAAAGCCCCTCGCTGTTCCAGACTGAAAGAGAACTGTGCTCCTGATTCACACTCGCACTGCTGTGACCCTTGTGCTTCCTGCCACTGCCGCTTCTTCAATGCCATTTGCCGCTGCTGGAGACTGGGCCGTCCCTGTCAGAGAAAGACTTAAGATAGACGCAGATAAATCAATGTATCGTGGTTTATGGATGGTTAAATAATCATAATAGTTCCTTAGATTTACAGTTGCAATCAAAATTTTTCAACCCCCATTGTAAATCAGGTTTATTGTCAAAATGTACAGACTTTCAGCTGTTTGCGATGAACAAATCAAACAAAAGCAATTGAAATAGTTCAACACAATGAATGCTTCAAGTGGTTTCCACAAATTCAACTGAAAATGCAACTTATGATGACTTCTCTGGTCTTAAAATTATTCAACCCCTTCATGGCAAACATCTTTAGTACTTAGTAGAGCACGCTTTTACTGTTACGACCTGCTGCAAACGAGATGCAGAGCTTCTGGCAGCGTTCCTGAGGAATCTTGGCCCATTCCTCATGAGCAATGGCCTCCAGTTCAGTAATGTTCTTGGGTTTGCGTGCTGCAACCGCCTTCTTCAAATCCCACCAGAGATTTTCTAGGGGGTTCAAGTCAGGTGACTTTGATGCCCCTGTAGAATCTTCCAGAACAACTTCTGCAACCAAGCCTTGGTGGAATTTGAGGTATGCTTGGGATCATTGTCCTGTTGGAAGGTCCAATGATGCTCAAGCTTCAGCTTCCTCACAGATGGCATGACGTTTTCTCCTAGGATTTCCTGATACTTCAATGAATCCATCTCGCCTTCCACATGCTGCAGGTTTCCAGTGCCAGAGGATGCAAAGCAGCCCCAGAGCATCACCGAGCCACCACCATGCTTGACTGTGGACAGTGTTCTTTCTTCATTCTTCTTCCTCCAGACATACCGCTGATCCATCGTGCCGAAAGTTTTGTTTCATCGCTCCACAGAACAGAATCCCAAAACTTCTGTGGTTTATTTATATGATTTTGAGCCGAATTTTCTTGTGATTTTGGGTCAGTACTGGTGAACGTATTGGAGTTCTGGCATGGAAACCTTCTGCGTTTAGTACGCACCTTACTGTGCTCACTGAAACCTCAATTCCTCTTGCCACAAGTCTTGCTGCAGGTCTTTTGCAGTCACTCGAGGGTTTTTCACAACCTGCCTTCTCAGAAATCTGGTTGCAGCCGTTGATGGCTTCATTTTTCTGCCCCGTCCAGATATTTCATGTATTTCCTGCCCCTAGCCAGTTCAGGTATTTCATGTGTTCCAGCTCAAGCACACCTGGTGCAAGTAATGAAGCCCTTGAATAGTTGCATCAGGTGTGCTTGAGACAAACACCTGTTTTGCATATTTGTGCTGTTGTGAGGGATTCTATTCAGGGGTTAAAATGATTTCTCCCTTTTCAAAATTATTCAAGTTGAATTTGGGGAAACCACTTGAAGCATTCGTTGTCTTGAACTATTTCAATTGCTTTTGTTTGATTTGTTCATCGCAAACAGCTGAAGGTCTGTACATTTTGACAATAAACTTAATTTGCAATGGGGGTTGAATCATTTTGATTGCAACTGTATATAGTGCTTTTCTGGGTATTCGAAGCATTTTACATTGATTGGGGGGGGATCTCAACTCTTAAACCAGCCAGCCGCTTAAAGCACCATTTATTCAAATGATCCACAGCTTGCCCTTTGCCTTTATGCACTTTGTAAGTAACCATCTATCATCCAACTTGTATGAAAAGTCAAGTCAATAATCAAGGTTAAGGCTTGTGCTTACATTTGAAGAATTCCTGCAGAATTTAGCAGGAGATTAAGTTGGTCTTACTCGACCATGTGTGATCGTAAATTTGCTTGACGTTTTTATCCAGTGCAAGGCAAAATTCAATCCAAGAATAGAGCTGAGATGTTTCAAGTTAAGATTAACCTTGTGATATGGTCTCACAACCTTTCAGTCATGAGGACAGAACCGTAACCTCTGACCAATCACAAACTGAACAAGTAAATGTGCAGATTCACTTATTCTATATATATATATATATATATATATATATATATATATATATATATATATATATATATATATATTAGTATATGTAATTTTATATGTATATGGGGCAATGGTGGCTTGGTGGTTAAGGCTCTGGGTTACTGATCAGAAGGTCGGGGGTTCAAGCCCCAGCACTGCAAAGCTACCACTGTTGGGCCCTTGAGCAAGGCCCTTAACCCTCTCTGCTCCAGGGGCGCTGTATCATGGCTGACCCTGCGCTCTGACCCCAACTTCCTGACATGCTGGGATATGTGAAGAAAAGAATTTCACTGTGCTGTAATGTATATGTGATCAATAAAGACTCATTATCATTATTATATATACAAACTTATACTGAGAAAATTTTGTTAATCTATACTCTGATAAAAAAAATAAATAAAAAACATGAAATCTTCTGTTTCTCCATTCTGTTATGCCGTTTTTCCAGACTCAGAATCAAAATAAGTCGGTCAAACAGAATGGATCCCTACGAGGTTATTGCTTATAAAGATAAAACATTACCCTGATTGATTTTGTGACTAGTCTACTATTTAAAATCTAAACTCCAGCGCAGACCCAACGTACATCAACATTTACTGTAGTGTGAACTGACAGAAAACAGAATATTGTTCTCTTATTTATTCTCTCTAATCATTCAGGCCAACATTTTTGAAAATCCATGCTTTGTCTGAAAATAATATTTCCAGATGTGCGCTCTCCACTAAGTCCAGCTTATTTGTGTGCTTCTCATCCCAGACATCTAACTAATTTATAAAAAAGTAAAACACAACAGGAAATGACCCGTGATTAATGATGAAGCATTCGATATTTGAAGATGTATCGCGTGAAGGTCAGTCAGGAGGTCACGGAGAAATTCATACTTAGTGCTTGATGTGATTTCGTTTGTCAAATGCGTTCAGTATTTGAAATCTGTTTTCTAAACAGATCTGGAAAAAAATAAAATAAATAAGAATAAGCATACTTTACTATCACAGACATTTGTCGGAAAGGTTTTTGTATCCGGCAGTCACAGGGCCTTCTTGTGGTCTGAAAAGAATAGAAACCGAAAGACCTCTGACTACATTAGTTAATGAAGCAATCATATCTGTCTGAGGTGGAAAAACCCCAAAAGCGAAAAGGAGACATTTTTAATTAGCATTAATTCATTAAATTAATTCTGTTCAATAGATTTTGTTATCCTCTTTCTTGCTTGGAGAAAGACACGTTAGACTAACTCATGTTAAGTTGCCAGATCATCAATACTTGCAATGACATTTACATTTATGGTATTTTGGCAGATGCCCTTATCCAGGGTGACTTACATGTACCTCAATTATACAACTGAGCAGTTGAGGGTTAAGGGCTTGGCAGTGGGATTCGATCCACTGAGCTACCGCTAACCCAACAGTATCCTGTTGATTCTGTCACGTACGGTGCTTTTCAGAACTGGAGCAACTCGGATGATCACAAGCAGTGAAGGAATCATTTTCCTGACTTTAATCCTTTCATCATGCTGAGAAGCCGAATGGTCTAATAGTCATTTTTCAGGTTCTATAAGGAAATATTTGGGACATCTTCAGTTTCAGAACCAGCTGAAAACAATGCAGATACACTTTAAAGCCAAACTGAATGTTGAGTATATGTATTTTTTCTGCTTTCTTTTTTTAATTGCTCAATAAAACATTTTTCACTCATCCAAGATTATGACATCGATTCTGTTCATTCTTGCATAATATGATTGGTGTGTGTGTGAGAGAGAGAGAGAGAGAGAGGAGGATGAGATATAAATAAAAATCGAAACAGATAAAGCAATCCAGAGTGTAATTACTAATGTACAGCTATCATTAAAGTTAACACCTGTGTGTGTGTGTGTGTGTGTGTGTGTATACACCTGAACACCTTTATGATGAACTGGAAGACCGACTGCACTCTTCACCCAACATCAGAGCACAAGCTCACTGATGCTTTCATTACTGAATGATCACAAATCCCAGAGGAGTGGAGGTTATTATAACAGCAAAGGGAGAATAAATATGCAATAGAATGTTCAAGTACACCCTTACTTCATTTTGTTTGTTTGTTTTTGTTTTTCAGTTCAGTTTGGTATTGATATCTCTCATATTTGCTGTCAAATATGAGAGACTTTGACTTTCTCCAGTGCGATAAAAAAAAAATAATAATAAAATAAAAAGCAACAACAAAAAAAAACAGGACCCAATCAACAGTGTGTGATTTATGTTAAGCAGAGAGGGGTGTAGTCCATTAAATAGCCCAGAAGAATTAAATGACTAATGCAGCTCCTTCAAAACGCTGACTGGTCACTTTTATGGCACGTGAAGTTTAGGAAACTAAAATGTTGTAAGAGTTTTTTATCTGGAATCACTCTCGTGCAGTCTTATATAAGGCCAGAGAATGTTATTTCCTATAATTGTCTATGGAACACTTTGAAAAGCTATTATGGACTAATAGCAGGGCTGTGTAAAAATGATGATTATGTCCAGATTGTCTGGCTTCGGCACTCGTGAATCATGTGGCAATGCAATGAAAACTAAAGATACGTAATTTATCCTGAACTGAACATTCGGGTAAAACAGCAGGACGGAGAGAGAGAGTGAGAGAAAACACATAATCACACACTCTATAAAATGCAAGCAACTCTGGAAAGGAAAGGAAGCTTCATAATCAACATTTAAGTCGAGATGTTATGAGACTGTGTGAATTTTTGTGATTTAGCGCCCTCTATTGGTCGGTGTAGCTGCTGCGCACGAGCAGTGCTGTGTGAATGAATAGGGATTACTGATCAGGTCAAATTGAATTCAACTTGAATAGACTACAACAGCTTTATTGTCAGGAGTTGGAGTGAACAATTCTTGACAAAGCATTCGGTATAACAGAAATTACTAAAGAAATATCCATTCGTTCATCTTCAGTAAATTTTTCCTGGTCAGACTTGTAATGGATCCAGAGTCTATCTCGGGAATACTGGGTACAAGGTGGGAATACATCCTGGAATGTACGCCGGTCCATCGCAGGGTGCCATGCACTCACAGGTGCAATTTAATGGAGCCAGTTCCCCTACCTGGAGTAAACCAAGACAGACAGTAACCTGAGATCCTGAGTACTGGATCAAACTGGCGATCCGAGAGCTGTGAGACCGCAACACTACTTACCCTCTGTGCCACTCTGCTGCCCACATTAAAATATGTTTAAACATGCAGTATGTGACAGTTATGCACACACTACTGTTCTCTTACACCTTCATCCACAAATATTGACATGGGATTCATTAAGGGTTCTAGTTCTTTTATGTCAGAGTACAACAATTATATTCAAATAACAAACACGCTCTCCATCTCGCACTGTTACATGGAAATATACTGTAGGCTATACTGTACATCCTAGATCCTGATTGGTCAGAAGTTGTCGATTGGTTTTCTGTAACGACGCAGCTCTGATAGTCTTTCTGACTGCATGGCAAATCACTGCTTCATCTTAATGCTCTCGCTCTAATACATGATAGTTTCTATCATTTCTGTAGCAGCTCTTTGACAGGGGCTTGTAAGGAGGATGGACATAATCGAAGACGAATAATAAATGGATAAGAAAATGTTTTTTTGTTATTTAACAAAGAAGCAATAGCGACATAAGAGTTAATATGGTGAAGTTTAGATTTATGAACATGCAACGAAGGAGTCTCCGGTGTGTGAGAGCTTTGAAACAGTAAGTTTTCCATCACAGTAATGTTTTCAGGAAAGAGAGGAGTCTGGGGAGGTAATGACTGTTTATAGCTGCTTTAACGTAAGCGATAAGAGGAACTAACCTGTTTTACGGATATCCCGCGACATTTAATGTTAACTAGATGACTTGTTCGTTGATACGTTAAAAACTCTACTCACTGGAAAATCACTGTACCTGTAGTATAAGAGGAATAAACACTTCAGGGTGTGCTGTTATAGGACAATAATCAACTGCAGGGAGGGAACGAACAGTAACTTCGCTTCACTCCCATCTTTGATTGTTTTCCCATAACTTCATGCCAATAAGTGTTTATTCCTTGATGGTATATTTTCAAAACAGCAATGCTCCTGATATTCGGCTTCTTGAGAAACTGGTAATGAGAATTGTCACATCAAAGGTTGCAGTTTGTTGGAAAAAATGAATTTGCAGAGATTCCTGATTGAATCCATGTGCAGAGAAAGTCAGTTTTGCAGAATGCATGGGGGAAATAATGATAATGGTACATATTTGTCATTTGTCATTATACATTACAGCACAGTGGCAGTCTTTTCTTTGCATGCCCAGAAGTTCAATTCAATTCAATTCAATTCCATTTTATTTGTATAGCACTTTTTACAATGGACATTGTCTCAACGCAGCTTTACAGAAACACATAAACACAGGATACAGATTTTAAGTGTGTGAATTTATCCCTATTGAGCGAGACGGTGGTGAGGAAAAACTCCCTAAGATGATCTGAGGAAGAAACATTGAGAGGAACCGGACTCAGAAGGGAACCTGTCCTCATCTGGGTAACAACGGATAGTGTGAAAGTAAAAGAAAGTTCATTATGGTTTTAACATGAAGTCTGTTTGTTGAACTAGTCCACTGTTCACTAAAGGAGACCTGAGGGCAAAACTGCATGTGGTAATTGCAGTCCCAAGGCCATCGCAGCAACCGGAGTCCCAGCACCCACAGTGAGACTGTCCATGTGGAATTGGAGTTGAGATCAGGCAGGTCCGGAGAGCAGATAGGGTCAGGAACACTGGCATCTCCATAAAATCATGTGTGGCTCGACAGAAGGAGAGAGGGAGAGGGAGGTAAAAAGTTGGGGTCAGAGATGATACGGCGTCCCAGGAGAAAAGAGGGTTAAGGCCTTGCTCAAGGGCCCAACAGTGGCAGCTTGGCAGCGCCGAGGCTTGAATCCCCGACCTTCCAATCAGTAACCTAGAGCCTTAACCACCTAGAGCCACCACACACACTAATGCTAATGCACACACATTTTCCAAGTCAGTT
This sequence comes from Ictalurus punctatus, assembly GCF_001660625.3. Taxonomy (NCBI): domain Eukaryota; kingdom Metazoa; phylum Chordata; class Actinopteri; order Siluriformes; family Ictaluridae; genus Ictalurus; species Ictalurus punctatus. The sequence continues at coordinate 31,690,682 of NC_030416.2, forward strand.
TTTTTTTTACTCCTATGCTTCGAATCCCACCTCCACCCTGAGTGCGCAGCATTTGTATGTTCTCCCTATGCTTCGTGGGTTTCCTCCGGGTACTCTGGTTTCCTCCCCAGTCCAAAGACATGCCCTGTAGGCTGATTAGCATTTCCAAATTGTCCATAGCGTGTGAGTGTGTGTGTAGTTGTGCCCTGTGATGGGTTGGCACCCCGTCCAGGGTGTCCCCCACCCTGAGATAGGCTCCAGGCTCCCCCATGACCCCGTGTAGGAGAAGCGGTACAGAAAATGGATGGATGGATGGACGATCCACGCTCTGAAATATAAAATTAGATGGACGCAACACAGGCGGCAATGATCGATCGTGACTATTTCCATTACTGTGCATACCTTTTTATCTACATAGAATTGAATGTGTTAATGCACCCAAGGTGCATAACAGATTTAAATCTGATCACCCGGACCACTTCAGGAAGTCTGAGATGCATTTGTAAATTCATCCGTCTATTTAAGACACATTACATCCCAAAGCTCTTCTAACAGGTGACGCACGTGCTCTGTGAATGCCTTTAAAATGTTACGGAGACTGAAATTATTCACACGGTAACTAAAAGGAGGAACACTTGCAAATTGTTATTCATATGTAATGAGCTTGGGTGCACTAACACTTTATGCAATATGTGTGAATGTTTGTGGGTAAAATATTATCATGATTCAGTCCAGATACCGGACTCATGAAGGTCTAAATGTTTCTATTGTTTTTATTGTCATTAAATTGGATATTTACATCTGGATGATATCTGTGTAGTTTTATTATTGGGGTAAGAAGGAGACCAGAATGCAGTCTTTTTTATCTCATATCTCATTAAGTGATAAACTTATAAAATAAGTTAAA